>NC_089490.1:281295481-281395481 GCF_036850765.1 Saccopteryx bilineata | reverse complement strand
GAATTAAAAATTATGAAAGCCGTGTGTTTCTGAAATTTGGTTAGTTAGCAAAATAGCATTGTTTCTTCTGATCAATAATACAACTGTTGTCATGATCTAAAGTATATAATATGTATGTGTGTACAAATATGTATACATATATAATATTTATATTGAATTTGAAATATCTGTGAACATTGTTAGCATTTAAAATGTCTTGTGCCTGGACAGAACAATTAGAGACTGGGTTAAGTGATGATGGGATGCTCTACTAACATAAAAAAAATATTCTTCTGTTTGTAGAAGACAACGGACATACTGAAATTAAAAAAGTTAGTTGATGCTTACTGCCTATAATACATGAAACCTTAGTGTTTGCGTGGACTCTTCAGTTAAGGAAAGACAATTCAACACTAAAGTCTTTCCAGTGACATATTTTATGAGGCACATAGAAACAGAAAATGTAGCCAACACTTTTCAGATGGTTTCAACAACAGCCCCTTTACCCCTCATTGCTACTATTCTCCCTCATTTTTTGCTTGTCTAACTTTGTTGCCAAGTCTGGAGACTCCAATCCAGTCAGTTTGTTGAGAGAAAGAACACCACAGCATCATACCATTATGTGTATTAATTTGTTGAATTTATTAAATGAAAGCAACTTATTCTGAGTAAATTGGCTTGTAAATATCAAATAGTCAAAAGTCTACACTTTGAGGAAGAGCATGTTCAAAATCTAAGACTTCAATAAATGATCATAAAGCAGAATCTTGCATCCCATGTAGATAGCATGGGACCAGGAATATAGAAGACACCCAGCATCAAAACTTTCCCTTTAGCTACAATACTTAAGAAAAAAACATGGAGAGTAATATAAAAATCTACTCTATATCTTAATGGTTTGTTCTGTATTTGTGAACATAGTGGTTTCGGTTACTTTCAAACTATTTTTGTTACCTCCTAGAGTCCTGGTGAGAGGACTTTTGTAATTATTGTTATCTATGGATTAAATAGACACAAAAATAGGCACATAATTAAGAAACTGTACACCTGAGAATAGATAGACAATTGGGTATTTCCTTGTCTGAATAATAAAGTAACCAGATTTTTTTTTTCTTGGTGTACTATCACAAATTGTGCTACAAATAAACACTTTGGTTTTTGAGAAATTGAGCTAGAATGTGGGAATTAATACTCACAGTTAAAGCAGGAATTAAATGTAAATCACATATCAAGGTGAAGCCTTATTCTTTTCAATGCCTCTGAATTCCATTTACGCTATATCAACAGCTTCCCAAGGACTGTATGATGTAGGCCAAAGAAATAAACTGAGTTGGAATGGATTAACCTAAAAAGATGAATATGTCCTTACTTGATGATTTTACAAAATTTGTAATCATATAAAATAGCTATATTTACCACCTTTACTAAAAGAATTTTTTTCCGATTAAAGAAGTAGTCAAATCTTGAGTTTACCCTTCTAAGATGAACAAGAGAAAAATGTCACAAAACTTTCTAGCCATATCTAAAAATGATGACAGCTCTTGAAAAATAAGTCACTTGTGAAGATAAAGTAATCCTCGCAAATATGTGTGGTTGTGTTAGTTTGATTCTAATTCTGATTTAAAGCATCTCTGTTCCAAATACCTAGATGATCAGGAATTCCTGATGTCATATTCTGACTACTGTTTTTGAACTTTAAGTTTGGAGCACCAGTTTGGCACAAAAATCTATGCAGACCTAACCTTAAAGTTGAATTGCATATGTACTTTAGCTTTTCCTTTGATGGTATAGAATATATTATAGCTTTTATGGGTATTATTTTAAAGACTTCTGTGCTAAGTCATTTACTTGTGTTTTGATGGTTCTTTGTTGACATCGTAAGACTTGACTAAGTCTTTTGGAAGTGTCTGTGTATTTTGCAGGCTGTCATAGTTTCTTCCTGACAGTCTTCATAACCTCTCTTTATTTAGTGAGCTCCTGCCCATTTTTCAAGTCACAGATCAAATGTCACATGTCCTGTGCGTCTTTCTTGATTTCATCAAGACACAGTCTAGCATGAAGATCATGTGAAGACATAGGGAGAAGATGGTGACCTATAAGCCAAGGCCAAAACCTCAGAACAAAACCAGTTTTAATGACAGCTTGCTCTTGTACTTCTAATCTCCAGGACTGTGAGGAAATAGCTCTCTATTGTTTAAGTAGTCAGTCTGTTGTACTTTGCATGGTAGCCCCACCTAGCACATGAACAGTACACATTTGCACCATTTCTACACTCAAATCATCAGGTTTTTTTCTCTCAAAAGAATTCAAAGAACCTGCATTCCATAATCATCTTTTTCTATTCTAGTATTTTCTGTTCTCTGTGTAATCCATTTCCTTACAAAACTGGCAAGCACCCTTAATCTGGCTCTTGTCTTATCCCTCTGTCAATCAAGTCAATATCTCCTCAGTTAAAAATGGCCAGACTGGTGGTGCTTTCTTTTAAGGATAGACTGTGTTACAGTACAGCTCCATTATAATTTCTCATTTTACTACAGAGAACATAGACAAATGCATAAGCTGGTTATACAATGGCTGTCTTCAGTTGAATTCTTATCATAACTTTGAGTGTCATATATCAGCTTGGCTAGGAAGAAAGTATAAATGTATATGTGTGTGTGCGTGTTTGTGTGTGTGTTTGTGTGCTTGTGTTTAGAAGGATGAGAATCTAATCTATGCAGTTTCGCTGAAAAGTGGTTTTTAATCTTTTTTTTTGTATTTTTTTTCTGAAGCTGGAAACGGGGAGAGACAGTCAGACAGACTTCCTCATGCGCCCAACCGGGATCCACCCGGCACGCCCACCAGGGGGCGATGCTCTGCCCCTCCGGGACGTCGCTCTGCCGCGAACAGAGCCACTCTAGCACCTGGGGCAGAGGCCAAGGAGCCATCCCCAGCGCCCGGGCCATCTTTGCTCCAATGGAGCTTGGCTGCGGGATGGGAAGAGAGAGACAGAGAGGAAGGGGGGGGGGTGGAGAAGCAAATGGGCGCTTCTCCTATGTGCCCTGGCTGGGAATCGAACCCGGGTCCCCCGCACGCCAGGCCGACGCTCTACCGCTGAGCCAACCAGCCAGGGCCTAAAAAGTGGTTTTAAGGATAATTTTACTAGTAATCATTTATTTTGGGTAATTTTTAAAGCATTTTTTCTAATTTTTAATACTTATCAAAATGCATTTGATTTTTTAAACTCCTTTCTTTTCTAAGCATTTCATCACTATGGCTGTATTTTTAAAAAAATACAACATTGTTCTTAATAGTCAACAGAGTTGTGACTGCAACCTTTCTGACTCATTATATGAACTCCGTGCCTGGTATTTCCTTCTGCTCATCTTTGATCTCTCAGCGACGCTGGCATTTTCAGGAATTGTGTTACAATCCTTTTCCAACTGTATTCCTATTAAATGTGCAGTATAAAACAAGGAGTACATTCCTACACTGTGTTATCCAAAAAGCAGCTTTGAGCATGGCAGATCAAAAGCAGAATGAGTTTGGCAATCTTAATGCAACATCTGCTCAGGGATATTTTTCTTCTCATACCATGAGGGGGAAAAAATAAATGTATACTACATGGAACATTAAAAAAAGAAAGAAAGAAAGCTGTTGTATGAAAAAGGGAATAAAAGGAAGCCTGAGGCAGAAAAATATATGTGAAATTATATGGTGCCCCAAAGACTAATTCACATTTTATTTCTTTTCTGACTATGGAGTCATTATACGTGTAGCATCAGAAATACGGGGGGCAAATCACAATACTTCTCTTGTGTTTCTCTGTCTTCCATAGCATCAATTACCATTGGGCCAGTGATTTTTCTCCAAATACTTGTGAGCAGTCATATTATTTTCTTTATTCTGCACTTTGCTCCAATGACCAACTGTAGGTAAGCCACTTGTGAGCCTGCCGTGACATTCAGTGCAGCATCTGTACCTGTTAGATGAACGTTTTTGTGTATTGTACACATTTAGATAACATGGAAGCCATGTCCACATAGGGCAATTGTTTTTAAATTAATATCAGATCATTGATCTTCAAATACTGTTCTTTTCAATTTTTCATAGTCCTCCCATACACACACAAAATTAGTGAAAAGGTTTTTCAAGCAACACAAGCCCTCAAGGAGGACAGTTTTGAAGCCAGTGTCCTAGGGCACGACCAGCACCCAGCCTTCTCATACTTAGAGTGACTTCAGGTTCCTCATGCTAAATTATTCCTGGAAATTCTAGAAACAATGTGGCAAAGTTTGCCTTAGTGCTTTATATGTCTTCTCCTCCAATTCCTTCCTCTCTTCCTCCTTCCATCCTAGTTCTTTACTCTGAAGTTGAGGGAGAGAAAAATGGCACTAACTTCTTCTTAGAGCCGTTCATAGCAGAATAAGTGTAAATTAATATGGTAAAGAGGGAGTGATTAGGTAGATGTGGGGTCTATCTATTTAACATATCTATAGACCTCTAGCATCTACCCCTCCATCATTGTTTTGCTTTATGCTTCATCAAGTATCTGGCCGACTGCAACACTTTCAAAACTGGTTGTCCCCTTTTGTTTCTGTTCCTCCCATTTATCAATACTTTGATAAAAATTATCTTCCTCAAACAGAGCTCTCTTCACAAACCTTCCTTGAATTAAGTCATCTGATGGTTCCCCATGGCTTGAGAACATGAGCTTCTGAGTCAGACTTGATCTTGAATTCCAGTTCTGCTATTGAGTGGTTGTAGGTAACATTAAGAAAGCTGCGTCATGTCTCTAAGCCTTGATTTTTTCATGTTACATTGAAAAATTGTACCTTCTTCATAACTTTTGAGAATCAAAATAATATATATTAGGCACCTAACATAGTACAGCAAATCTTAGCAACCACAACCTACATGACCAAGCACATTCTGAGCTATGTGTTCTGTATACTCTCTAGTTACAACCTTCTTAGCTTTGTTTATGCTCATGTTTTTAGTAGCTTAACACAGAAAAAGTTTATTTCTTGCTCATTTAAAGTCCATAATAGACATTCTTGATTGTGTTCTTAAGGAACAAACAAAAGTATAACCTCCTAAAATCGTATTGCTTGTTAGTATATTGATTTTTCCTAACTTTTAATTTTTTCTCATTCACCCCAACTGTCCCTATTCTTCCCTCACCCATACATTCAACTCCTTACCTCAAATTTTACTGAAAAAATAAGAGCCTTCATTAAAAAAATATGAGGAACACATTTTGCTGAGAATAGGAGTTTTATTAGAGTAAGACCCTTTCCTCTTTCTGCCAGAACTACAATACAAATACAATTTCTCTGATGCCCATCTTTTACATGTACTCTCCTATGTTGTGGATGAATTGCCTCTGAGCTTTTGGAACATAGATTTTTCTACATTTCCAAAAACTGAGCTGCACATCAGGTCCCAGCATCACATCTGGATCTTTTCTGATAATATAAAACTATGCTTTACCACCTCCCATTAAAAACCAATTCTTTGATCTCATACCCTCCTCTAGCCTTACTTCCCTGCTGTGTGTCAGAGCAGACCTCCAGAAAGGAGTTATCTATGCTAATAATTCTTCAGTCTTCACCTTCTCACTTATTATTTTCTCTTCAACCTACTCTTTCTTTCTTTATTCAGTTTGCTAAATCTTTATTAAATGCCTATTACACATCAGGCTTTGGATATCAAAGTGAAAGGCACAGCCTCTGTCTTCCATGATCTCTTAGTCTGGTGATGCAGTAAATGGGACTTTGTTATAATAAATAATAGTCTATAATGTATTGAACAGAAATGTCCTTGAAATGCTTACTTTCAAACTACATATTTCTCATTTTTTATTGAGATATAGTTGATTTTGTGTTAGTTTAAGGTATACAACATATTGATTTACTACATATTTATTGCAATGTGATCACGGTTGTAGCGTTAACCTGTCGTACTACATAATTATCATTTCTTCTAGTGGTAGGAACAACAAAATCCACTCTTAATTTGGCTTTAGCTTTGGCTTTCCATAAAACCAGTCTTACTCAGATCACTAAAACAGTCCATGTTGCTAAATCTAGCAGGCACCTCTCTGTCTTTGCATTACCTAACTTCCCACAAACTTCTGACACAGCTCTTTGAAATATTCTCTACTCTGTTTCCATGACACCAAGCTATCTTGAATATTAATCTACCTAATTAATGGCTCCTTCTCTTGCTCTTTGTCTTGACTTCCTCCTATTTTGTCCTTTCTTATCATGTCAATCTCCTTGTGACAGAGTTCTTCTTCCTATTCTTTTCTGTATATAGTGTTCTTAAGAATTACTAGGTCTTTATATATTGTATTACCTATGACTTCCAAATCTGTATGTTCTGCCCAAATTTACCCTCTGATGTATTTTGTATATCCAACTGTCCATCTAATAATCTTCTCTTACAAACATAATTCTCAACTTAATATTTTTAAAATGGAATTTGTAATTTCTAACATGTCCTTCAAGATCCCTGTTTCTTTTCCTCACTCAACTCAAAATCATCATCATCTACAATATTTTATCAAGGCAAAAAATCTGGCATTATTATTGATTTATTCCTCTTCATCAGTGCTTCACATACACTTCAGCACTAAGTTTTATCATTTCCATCTTCAAAATAAAGGCTGTGTTTCCTTCTCTCCCTTAGCTGTGCTAGTCCTTGTGTCAATTATCTTTTTCCTTCATAACTCATCTGTCTGCTACTCTTGTTCTTCTAAGTCTTTCTGTATAATGTACTCAAAACATAGCAGGAAATATAATATTTTGCCATCGCCTCCAAAAAATTTTCTCCTGCCTTCTTTATTTATTATTGTTTTGTAATAAAAGCACCATCAGATCTTCTCTCAGCAAATTTTTAAGTACATTATACAAAATTATTAACTATAGGCACTATGTTGTAGAATAGATCTCTTGGGCTTATTTGTGTTGCATAAATGAAACATTATACATTTTGACCAACACTTTTAATACTTTAAAACATTTTAAAAATAAAAATTACATTGGATGGTAGTGGAGTAGGCAGATGCACAGACTCCCAGCTCACACCAAAGAACTGGATTATAAACTAATTTATGAATAATCAGCATGAAAAACCAAATCTGGACTACAAGAACAGCTTTCAAAAACCAAGGAGCAAAGAAGAAGCCACAAAAAACCTGGTAGGGAGCGCCTGAATCTCCCCTGCTTACAGGAACAGAGAGGGAGGGTGAGGCTGGGCTCTCACTGCAAGGAAAAGAGCAGTAAATACTGCTCACAGCCACTTGCCTGGCAACCAAGCAACAAGGTGTGTTGAAAGGGCCTGCTTGTCTTCCAAAAAGAAAGGAGAGAGAGAGAGAGATGGATGGTGAGGGGGAGAGGAATATAGGTGATGACATGAAAAACTGACTCATTCAGTGCTGTAGGCAGCCATAACTGGGGGAGGGGCTGATCCTTTCACAAAGCAAAATACAAAAGTACTTCCAGGTCATAGAGATACAGACATCTCTCCAGCTCCAAACAGTGCAACAAGACACAGCTGAAAACAAAAAGTGGGGAGGAGGGCAGTAACTCTGATCTCCATGGAGATCTGAGATACACCTCCCCCTACTGAAGCTGAGAAAGCAACCGGCCCCCAGAGAGATTAACTGGCAGAAGAGGACTTCAGAGCCTCAGGTCACACTGACCCGCATTCCTGGATACAGTTTCATATAAGCCCCTGCTGAGATCAACAAACAAGACAATCACCTGTTAAGAAAATAAACAAATCAAGACTTCAAAGTGGCCCAAATCCTAAAGTGGATTACAAATAATAGCTGATGCCAACCCAAGAAGACCTAGAAACAACACAAGTAAAGGGAGGCAGGCCCTGCCGGTTGGCTCAATGGTAGAGCGTTGGCCTGGCGTGCAGAACTCCCGGGTTCGATTCCCGGCCAGGGCACACAGGAGAAGTGCCCATCTGCTTCTCCACCCCTCCCCCTCTCCTTCCTCTCTGTCTCTCTCTTCCCATTCCGCAGCTGAGCTCCATTGGAGCAAAGATGGCCCAGGCGCTGGGAATGGCTCTATGGCCTCTGCCTCAGGCACTAGAGTGGCTCTGGTCACAAGAGAGTGATGCCCCAGATGGGCAGAGCATCGCCCCCTGGTGGGCAGAGCGTAGCCCCCTGGTGGGTGTGCCAGGTGGATCCCGGTTGGGCGCATGCGGGAGTCTGTCTGACTGTCTCCTCATTTCCAGCTTCAGAAAAATACAAAAAAAAACCCAAAACTGGAGGCAAACAACACCAAGCCTAGACTCAACCAGCTCTACACAGAAAACACCCAGACACAATGAGAAGACAAAGAAGTGCAATCCAAATAAAACCACAAGAGACACCTTCAGGAGATGAACTGAGTGATATGGAAATAATCAAATTTCCGGATACGGAGTTTAAAATAATGATTGTAAGGATTCTTAGGGATCTCAGAACAACAATGGGTGGTCATCATGAACACCTAAATAAAGAAATAGCAAGTATAAAAAAGGATATTGAAATATTAAAAAAGAATTAGTCGGATGACAAATACAATATCAGAAATGAAGACCACAATGGAAGGAATTAAAACAGGATGGATAGAGCTGAGGATTGAATTAGTTAGTTGGAGGACAACTGGAATGAAGGCATGAAAGCAGAGAAAAAAAAGAAAAGAGACTCAAAAAGTCTGAGTAAACTCTTAGAGAGCTCTGTGACAACATAAAGAGAAATAACATCCGCATCATAGGGGTTCCTGAAGAAGAAGAGAAAGAACAAGGGATAGAGACTTTGTTCAATCATATCATAGCTGAAAAATTCCCTAAATTAATGTAGGAGAAACTCTCACAAGTTCAAGAAGCACAGAGGACTCCACTAAAAAGAAACCCAAAGAGACCTACACCAAGACACATCATAATTAAAATACCAAAGCTAAGTGATAAAGAGAAAATATTAAAAGCTGTGAGAAAAAAAAGGCTATCACCTACAAAGGAGCCCCCATAAGGATGACATCAGACTTCTCAACAGAAACACTTGAAGCCAGAAGGGAATGTCAAGAAAGATTCAAAGTAACGCAGAACAAGAACCTACAACCAAAACTACTTTATCCAGCAAGGCTATCATTTAAAATTAAAGGAGAAATAAAAAGTTTCCCAGACAAAAAAACCCTCAAGGAATTCATTACAACCAAACCAATGCTGTAGGAAATATTAAGGGGCATGGTGTAAACAGATCAAAGTGGGAAAAGAATATACCAAAAGAGGAATACAGCTTTAAAGAATAAAATGGCAATAAACAACTACATATCAATAATATCCTTAAATGTAAATGGATTAAATGATCCAATCAAAAGACATAGGGTAGTTACATGGATAAGAAAACAGGACCCATACATATGCTGTCTACAGAGCCACCCTTTAAAACAAAAGATACAGATAGGTTGAAGGTAAAAGGATGGAAAAAAATATTTCATGCAAATGGAAATGAAAAAAAAAGCTGGGGTAGCAATACTTATATCAGACAAAATGGACTTTAAAACAAACAATATAGTAAGAGATAAAGAAGGCCACTACATAATGATAAAGGGAGCAATCCAACAGGAAGATATAACGATTATAAATATCTACACACCTAATATAGGAGCACCTAAATATATAAAGCAGACTTTGATGGATATAAAGAGCAAGATCAACAGCAACACTATAATAGTAGGGGATTTTAATACCCCACTAACATCACTAGATAGATCCTCAAGAAAGAAAATTAACAAAGAAACAGCAGACTTAAAGGACACACTAGATCAACTCGATTTAATAGATATATACAGAACCTTTCACCCTGAAGCAGCAGAATATACATTCTTTTCAAGTGCTCATGGTACATTCTCTAAGATAGACCACATGTTAGGGCAAAAAAGTGTTCTCAACAAATTTAAGAAGATTGAAATTATATCAAGCACTTTCTCTGATCACAATGGCATGAAACTAGAAATTAACCACAACAGAAAAGCTCAAAAATTCTCAAACACATGGAAATTAAATAGCGTGTTATTAAGTAATGAATGGATTAAGAATGAGATCAAAGAAGAAATAAAAAAATTCCTAGAAGTGAATGATAATAAGCATACAACAACTCAAAATTTATAGGACACAGCAAAAGTAATACTGAGAGGGAAGTTCATAGCGCTGCGGGCACACTTTAAGAAGCTAGAAAAAGCTCAAATAAACAACTTAACCCTGCATCTAAAAGACTAGAAAAAGAACAGCAAGTAAAGCTGTTTCTAGAAGGAAATAATAAAGATCAGAGCAGAAATAAATGACACAGAGACTAAAGAAACAATACAGAGGATCAATGAAACTAGGAGCTAGTTTTTTGAAAAGATAAACAAGATTGATGAACCTTTAACTAGACTCACAAAGAAAAAGAGAGAGAGGACTCAAATAAATAAAATTAGAAATGAGAGGGGAGAAATAACAACTGACACGACAGAAATACAAAGGATTGTAAGAAAATACTATGAAGAACTGTATGCCAAAAAACTAGACAACCTAGATGAAATGGACAAATTCCTTGAAACATACAATCTTCCAAAAATCAATCTGGAAGAATCAGAAAACCTAAACAGACCGATTACACCAAATGAGATCAAAACAGTTATCAAAAAACTCCCAACAAAGAAAAGTCCGGGGCCAGATGGCTTCAAAAGTGAATTCTACCAAAAATTCAAAGAACTAACTTCTATCCTTCTCAAGCTATTTCAAAAAGTTCAAGAGGAAGGAAGACTTCCAAACTTCTTTTATGAGGCGAGTATAATTCTGATTCCAAAACCAGGCAAAGACAACACAAAGAAAGAAAATTATAGGCCAATATTTCTGATGAATATAGATGCCAAAATCCTCAACAAAATATTAGCAAACCGGATCCAACAATATATGGAAAAAATCATACACCATGATCAAGTGGGATTTATTCTGGGGAGGCAAGGTTGGTACAATATTCGTAAATCAATCAATGTGATTCATCACATAAACAAAAAGGAGAAAAACCATATGATAATTTCAATAGATGCAGAAAAAGCATTTGATAAAATCCAACACCTATTCATGATCAAAACTCTCAGCAAAGTGGGAATACAGGGAACATACCTCAACATGATAAAAAGCCATCTATGCCAAATCCACAGCCAACATCATACTCAATGGGCAAAAATTAAAAGCAATCCCCATAAGATCAGGAACAAGGCAGGGGTGCCCCCTTTCACCACTTTTATTCAACATAGTCCTGGAAGTCCTAGCCACAGCGATCAGACAAGAAGAAGAAATAAAAGATATTCAAGTTGGAAAAGAAGAAGTAAAGCTACCATTATTTGCAGATGATATGGTATTGTATATAGAAAATCCTAAAGTCTCAGTCAAAAAACTACTGGACCTGATAATGAATTCAGCAAGGTGGCAGGATATAAAATTAATACTCAGAAATCAGAGGCATTTTTATACACCAACAATGAACAGTCAGAAAGAGAAATTAAGAAAACAATCCCCTTTACCATTGCAACAAAAAAAATAAAGTACCTAGGAATAAATTTAACCAGGGAGACTAAAGACTTGTACTCGGAAAATTATAAAACATTGATAAAAGAAATCAAGGAAGATACAAACAAGTGGAAGCATATACCATGCTAATGGTTAGGAAGAATAAACATTATTTTTTTTTTTTTTTTTTTTTTTATTTATTTATTTATTTTTACAGAGGCAGAGATAGACAGGGACAGACAGACAGGAACGGAGAGAGATGAGAAGCATCAATCATCAGTTTCTCGTTGTGCGTTGCAACTTCTTAGTTGTTCATTGATTGCTTTCTCACATGTGCCTTGACCGTGGGCCTTCAGCAGACCGAGTAACCCCCTGCTGGAGCCAGGGACCTTGGGTCCAAGCTGGTGAGCTCTTTGCTCAAGCCATATGAGCCCGCGCTCAAGCTGGCCACCTCGGGGTCTCGAACCTGGGTCCTTCCGCATCCCAGTCCGACGCTCTATCCACTGCGCCACCACCTGGTCAGGCAAGAATAAACATTATTAAAATGTCTATATTACCCAAAGTAATTTGTAAATTCAATGCAATACCCATTAAAATACCAATGACATACTTTAAAGATATAGATCACATATTCCAAAAATTTATATGGAACCAAAAGAGAACACGAATAGCCTCAGCAATCTTAAAAAAGAAGAATAAAGGGGGAGGTATCACACTTCCTGATATCAATCTATACAACAAGGCCATTGTACTCAAAACAGCCTGGTACTGGCATAAGAACAGGCATATAGATCAATGGAACAGAAAGGAGAACCCATAACTAAACCCACAGCTCTATGGACAACTGATATTTGACAAAGGACGTAAGGGCATACAATGGAGAAAAGACAGCCTGTTCAACAAATGATGTTGGGAAAATTGGACAGCAATTTACAAAAAAATGAAACTAGACCACCCACTTACACCATTCACGAAAATCAACTCAAAATGGATAAAAGACTTAAATGTAAGGCATGAAATCATAAGCATCTTAGAAGAAAACATAGGCAGTAAGCTCTCCGACATCTCTCGCAGTGATATATTTGCTGATTTATCTCTACGGGCAAGGGAAATAAAAGACAGGATAAACAAATAGGACTACAGAATGGGAGAACATATTTGACAGTACATCTGATAAGGGGTTAATAACCAAAATTTATAAAGAACTTGTAAATCTCAACACCAGAAAGACAAACAATCCAATCCAAAAATGGGCAAAAGAAATGAATAGACACTTCTCCAAAGAGGATATACAGATGGCCAATAGGCATATGAAAAAAATGCTCAACATCACTAATCATTAGAGAAATGCAAATTAAAACCACAATGAGATATCACCTCACACCAGTCACAATGGCGCTCATCAAAAAAACAACACAGAATAAGTGCTAGCGAGGATGTGGAGAAAAGGAACCCTCCTACATTGCTGGTGGGAATGCAGACTGGTGAAGCCTTTGTGGAAAACAGTATGAAGATTCCTCAAAAAATTGAAAATCGAACTGCCTTTTGACCCAGCCATCCCACTTTTAGGAATATACCCCAAGGACACCATAGAACGGCTCGAAAAGGAGAAATGCACCCGCATGTTTGTGGCAGCATTGTTCACAATAGCGAAGATCTGGAAACAGCCCAAGTGTCCGTCAGAAGATGAGTGGATTAAAAAGCTTTGGTACATATATACTATGGAATACTACTCAGCCATAAGAAATGATGACATCGGATCATTTACAATAACATGAATGGACCTTGATAACATTTTACGGAGTGAAATAAGTAAATCAGAAAAAACTAAAAACTATATGAACCCATGCATAGATGGGACATAAAAATGAGACTCAAAGACATGGACAAGAGTGTGATGGTAACAGGGAGTGTGGTGGAGGGGTGGAAGGGGGCGAGGGAGGAGAGGGAGGGTTGGGGAGGGTAGGGGCATAAAGAAAACCAGATAGAAGGTGATGGAGGACTATTTGACTTTGAGTGAGGGGTATGCAGCATAATCAAAGGTCAAAATAATCTGGAGATGTTTTCTCGGAATATATGTACCCTGATTTATCAATGTCACTGCATTAAAATTAATAAAAAATAAATAAAAATTACATTGTGGTGATCTTGTTTTGTTTAAAAACATTCAGTGATTCTCCTTTGTCTTCAGAAGTAAACACACTCTCTCCCATATATTAAAAATGGTGCGATCTTGATAACATTATACAAAGTGAAATAAGTAAATCAGAAAAAACCAGGAACTGCATTATTCCATACATAGGTGGGACATAAAAGTGAGACCAAGAGATATTGATAAGAGTGTGGTGGTTACGCGGGGAGGGGGGAGAGGGAGAGGGAAAGGGGGAGGGGGAGGGGCACAAAGAAAACTAGATAGAAGGTGACAGAGGCCAATCTGACTTTGGGTGATGGGTATGCAACATAATTGAACGACAAGATAACCTGGACATGTTATCTTTGAATATATGTATCCTGATTTATTGATGTCACCCCATTAAAAAAATAAAATTATTAAAAAAAAATCCCAGTGGGATCTATATCACTTGTGTCTCTCTCTAACATCGCCTTTTTCCATGCTCCCTTCTTCCTTAACTTACTCCAGATATGGATTTCCTGGCCTTCTTTCAGTCCCTTATGCTTGCCAGCCTGATCCCCCTCTTAGAAATGTTTCTATGTTGTGTTGTCCGAGTAAGGAACACACTTCTCTGAGAAGTGATTCTCCTCCATCTATCTCATTTCTATAGGTCTTGTAGTCAGAAGTACCAATGGTCCTCTTCAAGTCTGGTTCCATAGCCTTGGAAGACAGAGGCATTATCTCTCTCTACAGCCAGGAGCAAATTTGTTTACTGTCCAATACAAGAGAGATAACATGATCCTCTTTGGCCAAAGTCAAGAAAGTTTGCTTGTAGACTATTATAAAAAAATATATGGGTTCTGTGACACCTGCTACTGTTTGTACAGGATCCTCCTACAACTTTCTGCATTGCTTCTGTGGGATCTGAGGGGCAAGAAGAATACACGTGAACCTGACACTGGGGCTGCTTTCAGTGCCATAAGCAATAAAAGACTTTGTCTCTGGCCCAGGAGTCTCGGGTGATCCACCAGCACCAGTGAAACGCACTGTGGTTACCTTGTACTGTTTGTTTGCCTATAAAGTAGGGTAAATCTCAGACTTTTGCAGTTCTTGATAGGCTTTGACAAACAATTTTTTAAAAATTACTGAAACATTATTTGCTTTACCTAAATATGTTCTTCGGGCTTCTTTCCAAGAATGCACTTATTACAATTTTATATGATTTGCAAGAACCCCCCCCCAATAGTCTTCTTACCCCTTCTTTCACATCCCACATGACACTTCCCAGCAATGCATGTCAACCTATATATTCATATGTTTAGGAATATGTGCAAAAGAAGACAATAACTTACTTTGGAAAAATTGCTGCAATCTACAAATAATTAAGTGCTAGCAGAATGAAAATATTTTTGTACATGTTTTTACTGGGTTTGCATTGGTATTTGCAGAAGGCCCTGGCCCATATCTTATTTTATATTTAGTATGATCCCAAAATATTGTCCTCTATATTTAATAGTATTAAATAGGTCATCATCATGTACACATAAAAATATCCACATTTATATATTTGTGCTTTCAAAATTAATTGCTTTGAAAGGATAATGGGCTTTTATGTATATTTTTAAAAGTATGCTTTTAAAATTATAGTCTGTTTTATAATAATTTTGTCTTTCACAGGCAAATAATATGACTTTTATTTCAGGGATTTAAAGAAAACTTTAAAATATAGCCATAGCTAAATAGGAAGTTTGGAACAACTGAATCTCAGTAAACACAGCTCTTCTTACTAGCTATTCCTTTGGAATTGATTTTACACAAATATTTTCACATCTGTTTTTTCAGGCTAGTGATAAAAATTTAGCTCAGTATTGCTAGAACAAATTTTTCTCATCTTCTTGGGTCAAACTCCAAAGATACTGTCTCTCTAAAACTCGTAATTTTCCTAAAAGTATAAATGACTGCCTTTTGCACCTCTAGTAGCCACAGGATTTAGATTTGCCTTTAGTTAAGCATACAGACAAATATACACCAGATAAAGTGCCTTAAGCATGATAGAAGAGTTTTATTTTTTTTCTTTCCACAGACAGTTAAGTAGTCCCCTAATCACCAAGGACTCAGGCTGTTTACCATTGATTATTCCTAGTATGTGGCTCTCTTTGTCAAAAGTACCTTGTGGTCCAAGATGGCTTCCAGAGCTCTGATCATCATGTTCTTATTCTATGGATTCAGCAGGAGGCAATGAGTCAGCTCCTTTAATAGAGAATTACTTGGAATTCTCACAGAACACATGCTCATCCCTCATTCACCAGAGATTAAACACATGGTGTCATAGTCTACTCAGGCAGCTATAACAAAAATGCCATTGACTGAATTGGTTAAAAGCTTGCATTTATTTTTCATGGTTCTGGAGGCTGGGAAGAACAAGATCAAGGCCCTGGCACATTTGGTGTCTGGTTGAGGACCCTTTTTATCGTTTATAATCTCTTACTGTGTCCTCACATGTTGGAAGTGATAAGGGAGCTTTCTGGGGTCTCTTTTATTACAGCTCCATCTAATGACCTAATCACCTCCTAAAAGGTCTGTCTCCTAAAACTATCTTATTAGGGCTTTTCAACCTATGAATTTTTGGCAAATCAACACATGACTACTGAATCCACAAAGAATTCTGGGAAATGATGATTCTGAGGAATAATGTATCCAGCTAAAAACTCAAGGTGGGAAAAATGGTAGTTGAGTAAGGAATTATCAATACCAACCACATACTTCTACCTAAATTTATGTTCTCTTATGTGATCATAATGGATTTCACATGAATGCTACCATCGCTATAAAACTAAGTTCCTTGCAGGAAGGAATTGTGTATTTATTTTACTTCCCAGCACCTAAAAGCATCCTGTCATGTAACTCATTCCCAGTCAATATGTGCTGGCTTCCAATGTTTATTTTATTGATGTTAGGGAGAGATGAAGGGAGAAAGCAAGAGAGCCAGGAACATCAATCTGTTCCTGTATGTGTCCTCACTTGGCATTGAACCAGCAACCTCTGTACTTCAGGATGATATTCTAACCAACCAAGCTATCTGGCCAGGGCAGGATTAATAGTATTTATTAAATTACATAGGCTACTATATACTGGCTTTTAGAAAAATAATTTTAAGTTGCCTTTAGTGAACTATATAATTCCCATGATAACAGTCTATGAGGTTTCTTTTTATGTTCAAAACTTTATTTTAAACCCTATGCATTAGAAAACCAAAACATCAAAAAAAAAAAAAAAGGCAGCTTGCTCTTGAATTCTGTGGTTGCAATGTTTGCCATCAGTATCTTGTTTTTTTCTTTTTTTAAATTATTTGGTATGATGAGAACTAAAATCAAACTAGTCTAACTTTTGGGAAGAAAGGTAGGTTCTACTATTAACATTTCATAAATACCTGGTTGATTAAGTAAAATCACCTAACTCTTTATACCAATAAACATTTATTGATGACTTAAAAAAATGTCTCAGACAACCTTAGACAAATTATTTACTAGACACTTGAAATGAATTTTGAGTATAAGCACAGGTTTTATAATAATCATTTCCTTATTTGATGTCCTCACTCATAAAATATTTATCAAGCATTTTCCTTTTAAGGTATTAGGGCAAGTATTTTGTACATAGAAATAAATAAGACATAATCCATGCTCTTAAAGTCATAATCAATTAGGCATCTGTTGTGTGCAAAAATGTTATCTCCTGTTATATATTTTACATGTGGCACAAGTTTTCAATACCTTTACATTCTGATGTAATTTTCTTTTGTAATATATTCTTTTGATTGCCACCATAGAAAAATTTTAATGAACCTTTCAGCAAAGAGAGGATGAGAGGATTAATGCAGTCTTTAGAAAAGTCCATTCCGGGAAAAAATGAGATAAATGGATAGAGTTTAATTGCAGGATAAAGATTTTTAAAACGCTTTCTTTATCCCACCTTTATTTCTTTGGCATTGTTGAGTTTCTTTCTATCACCACTTAAATTCTCTCCCAGCAACATATTCATTAAAATTTAATATAGTTTTTTTTTGACATCTTGTAAGACTTTTATAAATCTATTACCTATTTTTTTTCAGGTTAGTATCAACATTGCCATTGTACCAAACTGCTTACATAACATTTTTATTTTCTATTGAAAACAGATTTACTCGTTCTGTTACAGTGCTAACTTTATTTAGTCTCATTGTGTATTTCAGTCCCATACATATTTACTAATAACCTTGCATAGTGGGTGTGATAGTGTAGGACCCAGATTCCAAGGAACTCATTCTCCCAGTTGCTGTGAGTGTTGCTTGCCAATGATTCACAGCTGAGTTCTGACTCAGGATTGACTGCAGCGGGAGGGAGCGGCTTCTTGGAGGTGATACACACTTCCCAAGGAAGAATTTCTCATGGAATGGCCCCATGACACAGGGGTTCAAAGGCCTGGACTTCTTTCTTTGAATTAAGTCACCTCTTAAGGGCCATATCAACTCCAGAGCTTCTTCTGAGATGGGCTGAGTCCTCTATTATAACTGTTATACAGTGGTAGTGCAGTGGTAACACTTTCCACAGTATAGAATTGGGATAATCTGAGGTCAAAGGGAATGCAGTAGTTTTTGAGGCCAGGTTTTGGGACACTTAAAATAACCAGTTGTTACCAAACAATGAACTGAAATTGCTTCTGGTGAGTGTTACTGATGTATTAGAGAAAGGAAATGTAACATGTATGGTGATGATTCATTCAAACTTGAGTGTAAAATTCACATTGCCTCCTTGGAAACAAAAAAGACTCACTATCTGCAACCCAAAGGCAGAAAAAACTGGGGATCAGTTCTAGAACTCAATTATAAGGGTACCAGGGCTCTAGAGAAGATGAACTTCTCAACCTCAGAAAGTCTGCTATGCCAGGGATAGCAGATTGGGTATATATAAGATCCTGAGACTTGCAATAGGAGATATCCATGTAAATGCAGTGGACAATCTTGAATCCTTAGCTTTCTTGACTGTTCCAGATCTGCAGAAGTAGTCCATTTTCAAGGCTAGTATTAACGTTATTAGCCTCCCTGTTAAAGGCAAACACTCTTTCATTGACTGAAAATGATGCAAGGGGCCTATGCCTTCCAAGAGAACATGTGCCTTTCCCACCCCATCAGGATATACTCCCACCTTCCTTCTAGCCCCTAGACAAATAACTAAAGTTAAGTCACAGTATATAACCTCACAAGACACATGCTGGACCTGCTAAGGGAGAAAGTATACTCTAACTGAACAGAACTACAAGATCTGGTCAACATATAACAGCTGAGAGAATATGTACGGGGCTGATGCTGAAGGGCTGGGTCAAAGTGGGGGAAGGAACAGACCATTAATGTGGATAAGGGAAGGTTCATTGATAAGAGTGGCTGTTCCCATGATATAGAAATTAACTACCTGGCAAGGATACCAGGAGATGTTGCTGACATGCTTTCTAGGTTAACTGCTGAAAGCTTGGGGAAAGCTATGGTTCATACTAAATAGGAATGTGAGAATTCTGTGCAAATGGTGGAGGAAAGGTTCAAAAGTATCAAATGAGTGGCCCTTCTTTGTCATATATTGTGAAAAACTGAAAAACTTACTAGCTGTCTATACAATGGGATTGCATGGAAAACACTCTAATTCTTTAGAGCTATGAGGGTTGTGCTGTGAGAGGGCACCAACATTGTGGAGAAACTCAGTAGTGACAGTACTATGATCACTGGAGGTGATGGTGAAGATGTTGTTTTAGAACTGAGCTCTCTAAGAGCACCAGAATGATAAGATAATAAGAAATATGAGAAGACATATAGCAGAACTTAACTACCAAAAACAAGGTTGACATAATTATAATCAAAAGGGCAAGGTTGGTGTGGCTATAAGGGGTCCCTGACCAAAAAGGAGCAATGAAGATTATTATAACAAAGCAACTCTAAGGGCAAGAGAAACAATAAGTGTATTAGAAGTCTTGGCAAGACACACTCACTCCAAGGTAGGGAAATAAATCTTAAGCCAAAGAAGTCACCACATGACTGGGGATTTTAAGGGGTTCAAATATCTGGGGTATGCGGAAACATCCATTATGAAGTAAAACACAAATTGTTGCATCTCATGACTCTAACTCTAAGAAAAAAAATGCAATGACTACTAGGGAGTCAGGAACTAGAGATAGCATATTCTACCACTTATTGCTCTGACCCATTTACCCAGTGATGTGTGAGACTCTCATCTCAAAGTGGGGTCCAGAATGTAAAAAGGGCTCCATAGTTGGTATAGCTTGTAGTAACAACAGGCCTTCCACTTGAGCCATATGCTCAGGCAGACCCTGTAGTATTAGATATATCTGTGATGGAAAAAAATATCATTTTGAGTTTATGTTATGTAGTGCCATAGATTTATGAAAGCAAGATCTTGTCATTTTCAATGGAAAATGAACACTTTTTTTAAAAGTCAGAGGCAGGGAGGCAAAGAGACAGACTCCTGCATGCACCTTGCCTGGGATCCACCTAGCAAGCCCCCTTTGGGGTGATGCGCTGCCCATTGGGGCTGTTGCTCCTTTGCTCAGCAACTGAGCTATTTTAGTGCCCAAGGTGAGGCCATGATGCCATCCTCAGTGCCCAGGGCCAATTTTCTCTAATGAGCCATGGCTGTGGGAGGGGAAATGAGAGAAGGAAGGGGAAGGGAAGGGAGAAAGAAGCAGATGATCACTTCTGTGTGCCCTGACCGGAAATTGAACTTGGTACTTCCACATGCTTAATTGATGCTTTTCTGTTGAGCCAACCAGCCAGGGCCAGAAAGTGAACACTTTTCAGTTTCTAGTTTGTTTCTAGATCCTGGTAGAAATGAAGTAACTGACACAAGTTCACATGCATCCAGAGTGCCCATAAAGAGTTGGGTTCTAGCAGACACATTAAGTCATAAGATCATGCAGATTTAAGTAGTAAATCATGGTAAAGTAAAAGCAGTGTAGCTTGGATCATGTATGAGCTATGCCAGAAGCCAAGTAAGGTTAGTAAACAAGGACCCTAGTTCACCTCCATCTGCCACTATTACATAGGCATCTTAAGTCATCCCTATGGCTATAGGGAGTGTCTCTTATGACCATCTAACTGGATAGCAAAAATGTCAAACTTCATGAATATGTCACTGCTATAATTTGCTGCAACCAAAAAATGGACTGAAGCAGCTTGATAGCCTTCATCTATTGTGGTCCTGAAAATGGCAATGAAGTAAGATGCTCTAAGTGGGGAGAACATTATGAGGCATCTTTGATCATCAACTCTGAATGGAAAAAGTAACTTCCAAAAATTAGAGTATATGGTAAATATCTTGTCTGGTTGTTCATGGGCTTTGAAGGATAGAGATCGGTGTGTCAAGGACAAGGGCATCTTGTGAAGTCAAGGGGATCCATCTATGGGAGTGGATATAAAATATGAAGGTTTTAGATCACATGTTTAATTCTCATTGGAGAGCATTCACAGGAAAAGCACTGATATGAACAGAAGAACTTGACCACATATGCTAAGCAGCTCTAATATTGTCCACTCCAGTGGTGGCACATTTGGAACATGAACAGATTAGACATTGTGGCAGAGAAAGAGGCAGCACATAGACTCAACAGAATTAGCTTTCACTCATTAAAATTGGTATAGCTAATCCACTGCTGAGTGTCCACTCAGCCAGAAAAAGAGATCAGTGCTAAGCCTCTGATAGGACTCTATTCTTTGAGACCAATCAGCCATTTGCAGCGAGTTGATTATAAGGTATGTATTTCACCCTGGAAGGAGCAGCAATTAATATTGAATGGAATCAGTATTAACCACACAGAAACCTTATTTTATTTAATCTAGACTTTTATTTTGATTTTTTCCCTTTGTCTCAAACTGGTCTTACCTACCTCCCTGTTTCTTGCTTAATCATTAAGCCCTCAAGACAGTGAAGTTCTGGTCAGCACCCAGTAGTCTTAGAAACAAGGTCCTGATTCTACTGATTATTGAGACAGAGCTTTCAACCAAACTAAAAATAATATCTTGGCCCCAGTTGTATTTTAACTCTGGACCCAAGAAAAGAGAATGATCCCACAGAATAAATCCTTGTGAAGTTGGACATAACAGTTTCATGATTGACATCAAGACCAGATGCAATGATCAATTAGTCCCTACCTTAGCACCAACGGATCAGTAGAAACCAGAACCCTATTCTTTAATTATCATAATGAATGATTTTTCCCTGTATAATCTATCCCCCCAAAACTATTGGGGATTCATGACTTTGAATATTAGTTACCTGTGACTCTGGCATAGTGCCATCTCCTTAATACTGTAAATCCTTACTTTCTTGGCTGCAAATTCCTGTTCGTGTTTTATTGAGTTTTGATGTATGCAGGCAATTGAATCCCTTCAATCTAGTAACAATATATGTCAGGTATATGTTTATTCTTTCTACCCATAGAGCTTGATCAAACATCATTTTCTGAGGGCTTACAGAAGATTTGGTCAATGGATGTAGGATCCTGTTTAATATTACAGTGGAACAAGGGATGAAATTTGCAACAGAGGAAGTGTGACGGAGAGCACATCTACTAGTTCTATTACATATTGCACTATGCAGAATGTGAAACCAATTTTTGTAAATACAGATACCCTAACATAATGAGGTACTATCTTCTTTCCAAAATAAAGTATATGCATTAAATTAGTGACAATTGTATGGTAACTGTATCCCCGATAAGCAGAATACATAGTCTGAGAGCCAAAGGTGGAAATAGGATAGGTCCTGCTTTATCAATGCTTCTAGTGACCCTCTTGGGGATTTTGTATGCTTCAGCCACATACCTCTAGGCTTTGTAGGATAAAAAATCTTTATCCTGTGGGCACACCTCTACTAGTTAACAAAACAGAGTATTATTAAATATTAAGCAGTTACTCTCAGTCATCTCTTTGAGTTTTTTCTGCCAAATGACTTGCAGGCAAGGAAAAAAGTAATAATCCTTTAGAAGTTAGTGACTCAAAAGTAGATAGGATTGCTATTGCATCAAAAGGGCAGAAAGAATGTATTTGGTACCAAATGACTCACTGCACTTTTTAAAAAAAAAATCCTCTTCTTAACAGAGAAGCCCTCTGACCTAAGGACATGGTTACCATAACTCCAAACCTGTCAGATATAAAGTTATAGGTCAGTACACCAGATAAGCTATGTAAACCAGGAATACTGCTAGTAAAAAATAAGGGGAAGTTTAGAAAGGATAATAGAAGAGAAAGATAACAAATATTAGTTGCATCCTGGTGACTAGCAGCAGCAGATTCTGGAGCTCACCCCACCATGCTTTCTCTTGTAATTATCCCAAGGAAAAAAAGAGAAAATTGAATCTTGAAGAAGGTATTTCCTAGTAAGTCAACATGGTTAGAAGTAGCAATTAATAGTGCAAGGGGTGGACTGTAGTAGGTGATGTGATGTTGTCCCCTCAGATCCAAGGCACTCATTTCTCCAGGTGCAGATGCCTGCAAAAGGTTCAAATCTGAGTCTATTTTGAGGACTTGCCCTCCACCAAAGGAGCTTCTTCTTCTAAGGCCATTGCCCCTTCCCTGGAGAAGCTTATGTCCAGTTGGTCCATAAGATGATCCAAATTCTGACTCTTTTTGTGAGTGGGAAACAACTTTAAAGAATCATCATAGTTCCATCGCTCCCCTCATGGGACCTGTTGAACCATCTGTTGTGGCTTAATTTCAGTTCAATTCCTCTCACTGTCTATCCTGATACATTTCACTTCCACACAGAGTGTGCTCCCAAAAGCACTTTTTGACAAATTTCCTTCATAAAAATCTCCATTTCAGAGTCTGTTCCTGGGAAACAATGATAGAACTTTGTTCTCTCTGGTATTTTTTAAAGCTTTTCTATAATAACTCATTATTACTTTTATTTAGTTTCATAACTAATAATAGCTCATTATTCTACTTTGTAATATGAATCCTTGTTTCTGATTAAGTATGGAGAATGCATATTTGTCTTAATTTATATATTTTACTCCATTGTATATTTTTGGTTCAATACTTCCCCTTAGTTCACTGAATAGTCCTCTGGGAGAACATTTTATCTGATTTATGCTTTTCTGAAGAATGCTAATTTATTATAGTACCATTATATTATCTATTAGGATTAGATATCATTTTATAATAAATATGGAGTTTGAGATCCTTTAATTTTATCCTATAAAGATATTTTCAAAATTCATGCAGAGATATTATTCCTCTGCTTCAGTGCCAGTTTCATTAAATGTATAACTGTCTTTTTTGCAGGATAGAACGAATCAGGACTCAAGTAAGTAACAAAAATATTGCTTTTCACAGGGCTGAAAAATTTTTATCTATTGTCCAGATCAATTTCCACATATCAGAATGACCTCATCCAACTTCCAATTTTATGCACTGCCCCATCTATCCATCCAATTAAAATCTATTAAGCATCTTTCTTATGGCACCCAAAACACATGATGCTGATAACAATATTTATTAGTTATGATAACTTACAAGGAGAGAAGAAAGTATAGGATTTCATTTAGTATAAAGTTTCCTATCCATGTCTATGTCTTAATTCCTCCTCTTATGATAATACAAATTTTATTGGATTAAAACCTATCTGATTGGTCTCATTTTAACTTAATAACCCCTTGAAAGACCCTGTCTCCAAATATAGTTATATTTTGAGATACTAGAGATTAGAAAATGTGAAAGAGATACAATTTAGCTTATAACAAAAAAGTAGGGGGACAAGTAGTTTCTCTAAGTAACAAGAAACATAACACAGGACCCAAGAACAGTGCTGGGGAGAATGCATACTGAGGGCTAAGTTCTGCATACTGAGAACCCTAGGAACAGCATTGGCATCACCCAAAAGCCACGTTGTCTCTCTCTAAAATGTCTTAATCTAGGTGAGCTGGCTTGTTACCATGCATCAAGTAAGGGGAAGTAAAAAATCCCCAGAGAAAGCTAAAACTGTGTATGGCTTTGTTTCTCTTTACACAAAATATATAGCAGGCACTGTTTCTTCTGTTAGTGCGCATTTAGCAGTGAGTGAGCTGAGAAAGTCCGTGTGAAACTCATATTTTAGTAGGAAAACAAAACCTATAGGAACAAGGAAAGAAGGTAATTTTGTATTATGATAAGTATGCTAATGTTAAATAGAATATTTATAAGGGAGAAATAGGAAAAAATTTTTTGACATCTGCAGAGCAAGAAGAACCATTTGTGAAAAAGGGGTTCTATACTCACTTATGTTCATTTAATTTACTTTCTTTAATTTTACTAAAAAAATATTTTATATATCTTTAAAAATATTATGGTATGTATGCACAGATACATTTTTAAATATCTCTGTAATATTTTCCTCTTTTTCACTTCTAAACATTTGCAATGTGTGAAGTCTATTTCTCCTTTGAATTCTGGTGATTTTTGTGACTTTTTTTGCCAGTAAAATGTTGAAAAAGGTAATGTAGCAGTTCCACCCTTAGACTTTTAAAGAATTGCATAATTCTGCTTTGTTTCTTGGTATTCATACTGTGAGTAAACTTGGCCTGGCATCCAAGTTTCAGTTGTGTATGTCAGGATCTTAGATTAGTCAGCTCCCACATGATATTCTAACTTGCTTCAGATGCATGAGTAAATTAATTGAGATCATTTAATTCTGGCCTAGACTAGAAGAATCAACAAATGATCTAAGGACTATTGAAAAATATTAAATGCTTTCTGTTTTAAGCCACCATGTTTTGGTGGATTGTTATGTAACAATAACCAACTAATATGTACGATAAAATTACCTTTAAAAGTAAAAATAGAGATTCAATGCAATCCCAATCAAAATCCAATCAAATTATTTTTTGAGTATCAATAAACTTATTCTTAAGTGTATATGGAGAGAAAAAGATCCAGAATAGTCCACTCAATATTGACTGAGAATAATAAAGTTGGAGGACTGGTGTTACCCAACATCAGGACCTTTAAAAGTATAGTACTCAAAACAATGTGATATTAGTAAAATACTAGACAAACAGATCTATTAAGCAAAATAGACAGCCCAGAAACAGAGCCACATAAACATAGACAACTGATATTTTACAAAGGAGCAAAGGCAATACGATGGAGCAAAAGTAGTCTTTCAACAAATGGTGCCAGCAAAACTGGGTGTTCACATGCAAACATCATGAATCTAGACACAGATGTTACTTCATTCAGAAAAATAAAATGTATAATAGACATAAAAATAAATAAAAAAACTGTAAAATTTTTAGAATATAACATAGGAGAAAACTGAGGTAACCTTGGATATCACATGATATTTTAGACAAGATATCAAGGGTACAATCTATGGAAAGAATAATTGATGAGTTGAATTTAATTGAGACAAAACTTCTGCTTTGCAAAATAAAATGTCAAGAGAAATAGGAAGACAAGTTACCAATGGAGATAAATGTTTTTAAATAACACATCTGACAAAATAACACATCTTATTTGAACTATATAAGGAGCTCTTAAAACTAAACAATAAAAAAATGAAAAAAAAATAAAACAAAGACCTTAATAAAAAATCTCACCAAAGAAGATAAACAGATGTCAAATAATCTTATGAAAAGATGCTCCATGTCATATGTCATCAGGAAAATGTAAATTAAAACATTGAGATACTACTACATGCTTCTAACCAATGGCCAAAATCCAGAACATTGACACCACCAAAAGCTGACAAGGATGTGGAGCAACAAGATCTCTCATTCATTGCTAGTGGGAATGGAAAATAGTAAAGCCACTTTTGGAAGACAGTTTGGCAGTTTTTTATTAAACTAAATACACATTCTTACCATACAATCCAGCAATCACACTCCTTGGTATTTTCTCAAAGGAGTTAAAAACTTATGTCCATAAAAAAACCTTCACATGGGTGTTTATAGCAGCTTTATCCATAGTTGTCAAAACTTGGAAGCAACAAAGATGTCCTTCAGTATGTGAGTGGATAAACTGTAGTATATATAGAGAGAATGGAATATTATTTCAGTGATTTTTAAAAAAGTACTACCAAACCATGAAGAGACATGGAAGAAACTTAACTGCATATTGCTAAGTGAAAGCAGCCAATCGGAAGGAGCTACATACTACATGACTTCAAGTCTATAACTTTCTAGAAAAGGCAAAACTATGAAGACAGCAAAAGCACCAGTGGTCAGCAAGGGTTCTGGGGGAAGAAATGGATGAATAAGTGGAACACAGAGAAATTTTACAGCAGTGAAAATACTCTGTGTGATACCAAAATGATGAACATATGCCATAACTCATTTTCCTAAACCCATAGATGATCATCACCAAGAGTGAGCCCAAATTCAACTATGGACTTTAGTGATTATGATGTGTTTGTACAGGCTTAGTAACTGTAACAAATGTACCACTCTGATGGGAAATGGTAACAAAAGTGGAGGCTTTGCATGTGTGGGGGGAAGGGTGCATGAGAAACCTTTGTACTTTTCCTTCAATTTTGCTGTGAATCTAAACTGCTCAAAAATATGACAAAGTCCTCAAATGCAAACCCCACCCCAAATGAAAATATAGGAAAAAGATAAAACAGTAAAAAAAAAAAAGGTTAAAATAAAATAAGATGTGTGAAATAAAAAATACATGCATTTTTTAGAGGTAGACTGAATATTTAGTCCTGAGTTTTATAGCAAGCAAGGAAAGAGGACTGGGCCATCTATTTTATAATGCATAATATTCGCACAAGATACAAGGTAACAATTGTAACTATGCCTTTATGTTCCTAATAAACATCTGAGTGCATTGATTCAGTATTGGAAATGGAGAAAGAAATTAAGTTAAATGAAAACATTTAAGTTCTAACCATTGTCCTTTTTGTCCCCAGAGAGTTTTTTATTTTTTTTATTTTTTTGTGGAACAGACAGAGAGTGGGAGAGATAGGGACAGACAGACAGGAAGAGAGATGAGAAGCGTTAGTTCTTTGTTGCAGCACCTTACTTGTTCATTGATTGCTTTCTCATATGTGCCTTGACCAGAGGGCTCCAACTGAGTCAGTGACCTTTTGTTCAAGCCTGTGACCTTGGGCTCAAGCTGGTGAGTTTTCTTCAAACAGATGAACCCGTGCTCAAGCTGGTGACCTCGGGGTTTTGAACCTGGGTCCTCTGCATCCCAGTCCGATGTTCAATCCACTGCGCCACCACCTAGTCAGGCCCCAGAAAGGTTTCAATTACTCCTCAGTGTTTTCCTGCTGCTCTTTTACATGTTACCTTTCATTTCCCTTTCGTCGTTTTTGTTCTACATTATTTTTCTTGCTCTTTATTATTTCCCTCCATTTCTTTTTTTTAAATTATTTTTTATTCATTTTTTTAGAGAGGAGAGAGAGTGAAAGAGAGAGAGAGAGAGAGAGAAGGGATGAGGAGCAGGAAACATCAACTCCCATATGTGCTTTGAAAAGGCAAGCCCAGGGTTTCAAACCAGCAACCTCAACGTTCCAGGTTGAGGCTTTGTCCACTGCGCCGCCACACGTCAGGCACACTAGTAAAGTGCCCAAAATAGTAGAGCAGCAAGGTCAGCCCTGGGAAATATCTGGTCAAGATAAAAAAGGGAGAATAATTCTTATCATAATTTTTGCCTTCCCCATAATTTAGATGCATACATTTCATGCCTTCCTCATCTAAAATGCTTCTGTAGTTTGGGGATTTTCCTCTATTGCAAGTGTATTAGCTATACTTATTCATTGGTGCATGCATGTACTAAGAAAAATATTTTGGGTCATAAGAAGCACTTATTTACTAGCAATTTTAGAAATAGATCACCAGCATGTTTTCAAAATATGTTTGAAGATGTGCTAACATGTGTCACTCTGCTTCCTTTGCTTCCTAAAGGCTAATCACCAAATTTTACCTTCAGAAAAGTACTAGATTTTATCTTCAACAGTCAGTTCTTCATTGCAAATCATTAAAAAAAAATGTATGCTTACCAAATGCCAGTTCCAGCTACAACCAGACAGGGTAAGGTGGCCAGTGTGATGGTTGCTAGAACATGAAGACAAATTAGCTGTTACAATGCCAATAATACAAATTGCTATTGGCCATGTTGATGTCTCTATTCTAGTGTTTCAGTGCTTGGGGCAGCAAAGTTCTAATGACACTCGGAGGACCTGCGAGAAAGCAGCTGGTTAAAAAGAACTGGGAATGTACTAATTTAATATAAATTTTAGTGACATGGAAGATTCTGGGTCCCACTGTGGAGTGATGACTTGAAGAAGAAATTGGATCCTAGAGCACACAAATTAAACAGTACAAAATGTCCCTTCTTTTTCTGAGACATGTATTAAAGCTGGTAATTATTTTTAATGGTCTGTAAAAACAGTGAGAAAGTCTTTGGTTGAGCAGCTGAAAAGGAGTTGCTTAACTTGTTAACTCTTTTTAGCTCTCTCTTTCATTTTTATTAGAGTTGCAGTTTTAGAGTAGCCATGCTGAAGAAATACAATGTTAAAGATTAGTTAATAAGAGGCTTACAGGGACCTGCCATATGCTCTCTGGTCACCAAAGATGCAGGGAAAAGTTGAGATATTAGAATAAAAAGCCTCAGTGGTCAAAAAAGAGTGACCCTAAGATAATGAAACTTAGCCAAATTTCTTCACACTCTCATTTAGCTTTATGTGTGGGTCAGTGAGCTGATTTCTGAATTTCTGATGAAAAAGAAAAGGAAGTGGAGAAAAGAGACTCTAAGATTGGCCCCAGTGATCATAGGTTTCTGGTAATTACAACCTTAGAGGAATCCCGCCCCTTGAGGGAAGTCTGCACTTATATCTCTAATGAAGAAACTACAGCTGAAGTGAGAGGAATCCATTTCCAAGATCAGGTTATACATATGTGGCTTATGTCTTGGGTGCTCTTTCTCCCTCTCTGTCTTTGAACCTATACTCTGGGAGAAGCAAGCTGCCACATTGCAAGTAGAACTATGAAGAGTGCAATGCAGCAAGAAACCGATGTTTTTGGCAACAGTGAGGACCTGATCCCAGCCAACAGCTATGTGAGTAGGCTAGGAAGAAGATCCTCCCAGAGTTGAACTTGGAGATGATTCTAGTCCCTGCTGACACCTTGATTGCACCCTTGTGTGAGAGGCTAAGCTCCAGGCTCAAATCTATATGAAGATTTATACATAAATTTATTATAAGACTTGGCTCACATGGTTATGGAGGCTGACAAGTCCCACCATCTGCTATCTACAAGCTAGAGAACCAGGAAAGCAGTGGTGTAATTTAGTCCAAGTCTGAAGGCCTGAGAATCATGCAGGCTGTAGGCGTTAAGTCCCCTCTGAGTCCAAAAGCCCAAGAACCAAATGTCTCAGCTCAAGTAGAGAGAGCACACTTGCCTTTCCTCTGCTTTGTTGTTCTATGTAGGCCCGTAAAGAATCACACACATTGAAGTGGGCCATATGCCTTACTCAGTTCAGTAATCAATTTGGGTAAAATGCTCCCAGATACAACTAAAAGTAATGTTTTATAAATTATTTGGGCATCACTTAGTCCAGGCAAGTTGACAAATAAAAATAACCATCACAAAATAATATTCTCAAGTAATTATCTTTGACAGTAAACAACATGTTTATAATAAAGAGTGAATTTTCATTTAGAGAAAATTTTAACATTATATCTATAAATATATTTATTATATTTTTAGGTTTTAGAAACAAATATTTTTCTAAGAAAAACAAACAAGTGTCTTTGAGTTCAAAGCTTGTTTGCATACTGCTCCTGGAAGCCCAGAGCTTTCCGCTAAACCACATGTTCCCAACATCTATGTTATAACCACTCGTAAGTCTCTGTTATTCATCAGTCTTCTGAGGGACTTTGATCTGGATTTACACAGTTTAAAATGAATTTCATGTCACTATTCATTAAGTTTGTCTGTGTGTGGATATATTATTTTGTGGGGTTTAATATGCTCTCACACATTGGACACTGGCTCATTTAGTATTCATTTCAGTTTTTGTCTCCTACATAGTATATATATATATACACACACACACACACACACACACACATATATATATATATCAAGTTAATAATGTACTAGTAAATGTTTATAAAGCATTATATGTGTTAGCTTTTATTACTATTCGATCCCTTACAATTGACATCACTTTCATGAGATGACTCCACTACTTCTTAAGTCACATTTTCCTTACTCCTTTCTTGTTCTATTAAAAACTTGCCTTTCTCTGACTGGCTTATTTTACTTAGCATAATAATCTCCAGGTCCACTCATGCATCACAAAAGATAAGATTTCCTTTTTTATGGCTGTGTAGTATTCCATTATGTAAATGTATCATAGCTTTTTTATCCACTCATCTACTGATGGGCCCTTGGGCTGCTTCCAAATCTTGGCTATTATAAATTGAGCTGCAATCAACATAGGGGTACATATATTCTTTTGAACGAATGTTTTGGGTTTCTTGGGGTATATTCCTAGAGTACCATATGATTCACTTATATGTGGAATATAATAAAACAACAAAAAATAAAATATAATAAACTGACAAAAAATAGAAACATACTTAAATATATGGGAAAGGGACTGACATCTGTCAGAGGGAATGAAAGTAGGGAGGCTGGGTGAACAAGGTGAAGGGGTTAAGCAAAGAAAAAAACTTATAGACAGACAACAGTGTGGGGATTATAGGAAAGAAAGACTGATTGGGGGAGGGGAAGAAGGATAGAGGGGTAATAAATGGTGATGGAAAGAGACTTTTCTTGGGATATTGAACACATATTGCAATATACGGATGATGAATTATAGAATTGTGCATCCAAAAACTGTGTTGTTATTTAACCAGTGTCACCCCAATAAATTCAATATTTTTCTTAAAAGAGGAGATTTGTACGTTTTGCTTCCTCTGCCAATTCCAAATCTAATTGTATACTGCAGGAAGGCTCTCCATTTTAGAAAAGATATAGGATTTGGTCAGTTTCTGACCTTTATTTGGAGAATATGTTCCATTGTTGTGTCTCAGATGCATGGGATAGGCTTCTTCTGCTGTGCTGGACCATGAAAGGAGGAAACAGGAATAGGTTTTCATGTGTTTTTAACTGAAGTGACAGCCAAATATATACCTTGCTCGCTGTTTCTGGTTATTTTTGCAGGCAAAAGCTGCTCCTTATGACAAAGTGGTTTCTCTTGTCTGGCTTTTGTGGTAAACTTATTGCTTCTGTAAGAAGAGGGATTTTTTTTGTAAAGGTTTGGGGATGCTTTAGGTATGAATTCTTCTAAATCTCCTCGATGCACCTGCACTTGAAGCAGTTCATCTCATTTCCAAGTATTCCAAGACCAAAGTAGCCAAATAACTAAGTGACAACTAGTACAAATCTTTCCATCATAATATCTGCACATTAGGAATGATGTTTTTGTTGCTGGTTGTAAATTACACAGTGCTAACACCGAGTTTAATGTCAACAACTGGTTACAAAAGGACTAATCAAAATTCAAATCTTGGGATTTTCTTTTAGGTTTTTCCTCATTTTCTCTGACAAATGCCTTTTCTTTCATGGAGTTTTAAGCTTGTGTGACACTGGTTTCATAAGGCAAGGTGTGCCAATTAAAGGCAAGCTAGTTTGTTGTTGTTTTTTTTTTGAAACAAAGGTTTTTGATAGCATTAAATGCAACATCTTCCAACATCTTCAAGGAAGCATCTGGACTATGGTTATAGATGAACATTTCTCATTTCATTGTCTGAGCACAAAGCCATTTATAGGGCAACTTATCACATAAACACCCCTTGGCATCTTATAATAGAAATCAATAACACAGCAGAAAAGGAGACAGATGCAATTTAACCATATGAGATACCAGAAAGGAAATAAAAGATGCTCCGTGAACTTAAAAATTTAGTGTATTCTATATCCACCTTGCATTGATGCCTGATGTATACATTTAATTTTTAATAATTTGTGGCAAAGGAGAAGGAAATATTAGAATATGAAGGATAGAAAAATAACTTTTCTTTGGATTTGTGAAGTATTTTCAGATTTCTTATTGTTTTTAAATGCATTATTACTTATTAATGTTTGAAGAAATGCTTTTGAGATATGAAAGGTAGTGATGAGGAGTACATTTATCAATAAGTAGAAATCAGCAGGAAATGATTATTTAGTCTGAAGTGTGGCCCAGGTAGAAAGGTATATAAAAGCAGGTCACGCTTTGCCTAGAAAGGGAAGGTGTGGAGTGGGACATGGTGACCAGAGGCTGGGAATATTAATATAGTTGATACTCTGGACCAAAGAAAATGTCAACATTGAAAACAGGGTGGCACTGCCACAGCTCAGTCAGGGTGGTGCAATCATATACCTGCTCAGTGTGGTCCAGATGGTGGCTAAGGCAAAAATGGTGGCAGCGACCCTTGAACATCAATGGTAACCCCAAGAGGCAGCCATCATTTGGAAAACCAGTGTCTAAATGGCAAGGACAGTAAGATGCTTTGCCTTGAAGGATGGAGTTGAGAACAGCCATATTTGAGAAGGCACACTAAAAGCCTAACCTGGCCTTCTCACCCAGGGTTGCTGGGGCAGGAGAGGGTGTGGAGGGAGTTGGGGTCCCCAGGATTGTTGTATGGTAGGGAAGCATCATTGAGACTGGTGGTTACTGCTAATTTCCCTTCAAAGGATCCACAGTCTTTATTTTCTCTAGGTACCTTGAAGACAGGAAAATGATGTCTAGTAGACATGACAAGCTTCAAAAATCATCCCCAACACACTGCTGTTGGAAGTCCCCAGATTGGAGGAGATAGACACCTGATTTGTGTTTTAATGTTAAAAGAAAATCTGTCAAGATTCTCATCATCTCTTGCAAAAATAATTGACTGATGCACTCTTTTAGGTTGTACAGTTTTTATTTATTTATTTATTCATTTATTTACTTATTATTTATTTATTTATTTTCTGAAGCTGGAAAGGGGGAGAGATAGTCAGACAGACTTCCACATGCGCCCGACCGGGATCCACCCGGCAGGCCCACCAGGGGCGACGCTCTGCCCACCAGGGGGTGATGCTCTGCCCCTCCGGGGCATCGCTCTGTCACGACCAGAGCCACTCTAGCACCTGGGGCAAAGGCCAAGGAGCCATCCCCAGCGCCCGGGCCATCTTTGCTCCAATGGAGCCTTGGCTGCGGGAGGGGAAGAGAGAGACAGAGAGGAAGGAGGGGGGGTGGAGAAGCAAATGGGCGCCTCTCCTATGTGCCCTGGCTGGGAATCGAACCCGGGTCCCCCGCATGCCAGGCCGACGCTCTACTGCTGAGCCAACCGGCCAGGGCCACAGTTTTTATTTTACCCCAGTAGCCATTCCCTCATTTTCTTCAATTTCTTTTATTATTTAATATCAGGATCTCACATTTATAGGCAATAAAATTGATTTGGTTTCTTTGTTCTTTGTTTTCTTTTCATTGTTTAGCATTTGTTCTTGTAGTTCCCATGTACTTTTGTGATTTTGTTAAAACAGAAAAAAATCTTTTAAAATATTATTTTAAATTCATAAAATAATATACTATAATCTCATTAGTCTATTGTAATTTTCTATTTTACTCCCAGATGTCAGAACTATTTTTTCCTCTTCTTTAGCTCTTTGGAAGCAATTAACTTTTTTCTGGATAACACATGAATAAGCCAGGCCTGGTTTCCTTTCCTTCTCTTTTATATTTTAAACCTTTGTTGAGATATCAGATATCATAAAGTTTATTCTTTTAAAGTGACACATTATTTTAGTGGTTTTTAGTATATCACAAAGCCATGCAACTATCACAACTATGTAATTCCAGAACATTTTAATCACTCCCATCATTAACTTCACAGCCATTAGTGATCACTCTCCATTCCTCTATTCTGCAGCTCCTGGCAAACACGGATCTACTCTGCTTCTTTGGATTTGCCTATTCTGAGACTTCATATAAACGAGATCATATACTCTATGACCTTTTGTTTTGTGGTTCCTTTCATTTAACACAGTTTTCTCAAGGTTTATCCATGATTTAGCATGTATCAGTACCTCATTAATGATTATAGGTGAATAATATCTTATTGTATGTACAAGACATTTTGTTTATTCATCAGTTCATGGATATTTGGGTATTTCATCCTTTGACTCTTATGAATATGGCTGCTATGAACATTCATGAACACCTTTTTTAAGAACACATATTTGTTCACAATAGTGAATATCTAGAAACAGGCCAAGTGTCTGTCAGTGGACGAGTGGATTAAAAAGCTTTGGTACATATATACTATGGAATACTACTCAGCCATAAGAAATGATGACATCAGATCATTTTCAACAACATGGATGGACCTTGATAACATTATACTGAGTGAAATAAGTAAATCAGAAAAAACTAAGAACTATATGATTCCATACATAGGTGGGACATAAAAATGAGACTCAGAGACATGGACAAGAGGGTGATGGTTGGGGGGGGGGAGGAGAGGGGCACAAAGAAAACCAGTGAGAAGGTGACGGAAGACAATTTGACTTTGAGTGATGGGTATGCAACATAATCAAATGTCAAAATAACCTGAAGATGTTGTCACTGAACATATGTACCCTGATTTATCAATGTCACCCCATTAAAGTTAATAATAATAAAAAGAGAGAGAGAGAGAAAAAAAGAACACACATTTTTGTTTATCTTTGATATGTACTGTATTAAGTTGATAAGTTTGTCATAGCACAATATCACAGACTGGGTGGCTTAAGCACCAGAAATTTATTTATTCACAGTTCTGGAGGCTAGAAGTTTGAGATCAAGGTGTTGGTAGGTTCAGTTTCCACTGAGATCTCTCTCTTTGGCTTGCAGATTGTCAGCTTCTCACTGTGTCCTTTCATGGTCTTCCCTCAATCTATGTGTCCTAATCTCCTATTCTGTTAAAACTAATCATTTTAGATTAAAGTCTGTCCAAACGACCCTATTTTAACTTAATTACTTCTTTAAAGACTTTATCTTATCTATGATTACATTCTGAAGTACTGGGAGTTAGAACTGCAATATAAATTTTCGCATAATTCAACTCGTAACATATCCTTAGAAATTGTTGAGTTATATGCCAACTCTCTAGTTAGCCCTTTAATGAACTGTGTGACAGCTTTCAAAGCAGATAAACTGTTTTACGTTTCCACCAGCAATGCAGAAGGGTCCCAGTTTCTCCGCATCCTCAGCAACACTTACTACTGTCTTTTTGCGTATTGCCATTCAGAAGTGGTCAAGTTTTGGAGTATAAGTTTTTGTGAGTTTTCTATTTCCTCATATTTCTGTTTCCCCTCTTTCATTGTCCTTCTTGACCGTGATGCTAACATAAGGTTAATGTGTACATTTTGCTTACTCTAAGCGCTTTAATATTTTATCATAAAACTGGTAATATTAGTAATTAAAATAGGAGGGGGAGTGCTGAAATGCTTGATGAACTGTGAAGTTTATTATCACTAAAACAAACTGCATAAACACCATAAAAAACATTATTACTAAAAAATAGGCAATTTGAATGAGTAATTTGAGTTTACTTGCATATTATTTAGTGTAAATTTGAATATGGCTCACAACTGTTGATATATGTAAAGCCAATAAAGCACTTGTCACTTTGTCCATTTAATAATATTGCTTTGCTAATTGAAAAACATTGTAACCAGCATGAAGGTACTGCCCAGATGAAATGCATTTTGGGAAGGGCAATCATTCCTCTTTCAGAATGGAACTTATTAGGGAACAAAATGCTTACATGAGTTAGAATCCCTCATGTATACCTATTTGCATTCTAATGAAGAATTTCTGAATTTAGTTTTTAAGTTAATTTGTAGTTTTTATGGAAGATCATAATAACTTCATTTAATTGCATTTAAGAATATTCTTTTTTTTGCAACAGTCAAAACAAAGAAACCATTAAAACCCGAACAAAAATATTCTACAAAGAGCTATAAATGAAATGATCTTTCTTTTTGCCAGGTGTCTGGGAAAGAAGTTTACATTTTGCCTGAGGCCAACACTTTTATAATGTCTTCTTAATATCCTTGGAACTTATATCAATGCAAAAATAAATAAACTCATAATGTTAGTCTGAATATCAAGGTCTCATTTCCACCTAACCTTTTTTTTAATGGCAAATTAATTCAATTTGAGCTTGTTCCTTGGGTGTATCATATTGGGCTGGTCACACCTACAAATTCAGCTCAAATGTCACCTCCTCTATAGCTTTTGTGAATACTCTCAGCAGAATCCCATCTCTTCTCTGCATTCTGCTTGTTCCCTATTATAGCATCCTGACCATCAACTGCAATAATTCTGTATATGCCCATCTCTTCATTCAGGTCAGTACTTATAAAGGGTGACAACACATAAATATCACCTGAAGAGTGTTTTAAATATTGGCTGCTCTCTGGGATCCTGACAAAAGAAGAGCTAAGTTGTGTCTCAAACTGAACAGAGTGCATTTTCTATATGTTGGACTTTGAGATAGTTTATCAGATCCTGGGAAAAAGCAGGAAACCGTTCTCAACCATGGTATTAAGATGAACTCTTAAATCCTTTCTTTTCTCTTCCGCTCTCCTTTGTCTAGCTGTGGTCTGACTCTGCCAGAGGAGAGAGTTGATATTTGTAAATGAAGAACTTAGCAATTATGCATTTCTAGACACATTTAAGGAGGCAGGTCTAAGATGAGCTTTGGCAAACAGAATAAAGACTGAAGATTTTTTTTAATAATTTTATTTTTTTAATGTGGCGACATCAATAAATCAGGATACATATATTCAAAGATAACAAGTCCAGGTTATCTTGTCGTTCAATTATGTTGCATACCCATCACTCAAAGTCAGATTGTCCTCTGTCACCTTCTAACTTGTTTTCTTTGTGCCCCTCCCCCTCCCCCTTTCCCTCTCCCTTTCCCCCCTCCCCCCGTAACCACCACACTCTTATCAATGTCTCTTAGTTTCACTTTTATGTCCCACCTACATATGAAATAATGCAGTTCCTGGTTTTTTCTGATTTACTTATTTTACTTCGTATGTTATCAAGATCCCAGCATTTTGCTGTAAATATTCCGATGTCATCATTTCTTATGGCTGAGTAGTGTTCCATAGTGTATATGTGCCACATCTTCTTTATCCAGTCATCTATTGACGGGCTTTTTGGTTGTTTCCATGTCCTGGCCACTGTGAAAAATGCTGCAATGAACATGGGGCTGCATGTGTCTTTACGTATCAATGTTTCTGAGTTTTGGGGGTATATACCCAGTAGAGGGATTGCTGGGTCATAAGGTAGTTCTATTTTCAGTTTTTTGAGGAACCATCATACTTTCTTCCATAATGGTTGTACTACTTTACATTCCCACCAACAGTGCATGAGGGTTCCTTTTTCTCCACAGCCTCTCCAACATTTGCTATTACCTGTCTTGTTAATAATAGCTAATCTAACAGGTGTGAGGTGGTATCTCATTGCAGTTTGGATTTGCATTTCTCTAATAACTAAAGAAGATGAGCATCTTTTCATATATCTGTTGGCCATTTGTATTTCTTCCTGGGAGAAGTGTCTGTTCATGTCCTCTTCCCATTTTTTTATTGGATTGTTTGTTTGTTGTTGAGTTTTATGAGTTCATTGTATATTTTGGATATTAGACCCTTATCTGAGCTGTTGTTTGAAAGTATCATTTCCCATTTAGTTGGCTTTCTGTTTATTTTGTTATCAGTTTCTCTTGCTGAGCAAAAACTTCTTAGTCTGATGTATTCCCATTCATTAATTTTTGCCTTCACTTCTCTTGCCTTTGGAGTCAAATTCATAAAATGCTCTTTAAAACCCAGGTCCATGAGTTTAGTACCTGTCTTCTTCTATGTACTTCATTGTTTCAGATCTTATGTTTAGATCTTTGATCCATTTTGAGTTAATTTTAGTACAGGGGGACAAACTGTAGTCCAGTTTCATTCTTTTGCATGTGGCTTTCCAGTTTTCCCAGCACCATTTATTGAAGAGGCTTTCTTTTCTCCATTGTGTGTTGTTGGACCCTTTATCAAAAATTATTTGACTATATATATGTGGTTTTATTTCTGGACTTTCTATTCTGTTCCATTGGTCTGAGTGTCTATTTTTCTGCCAATACCATGCTGTTTTGATTGTCGTGGCCCTATAATAGAGTTTGAAGTCAGGTATTGTAATGCCCCCAGCTTCATTCTTTTTCTTTAGGATTGCTTTGGCTATTCGGGGTTTTTTATAGTTCCATATAAATTTGATGATTTTTTGCTCCATTTCTTTAAAAAATGTCATTGGAATTTTGATGGGAATTGCATTAAATTTGTATATTGCTTTGGGTAATATGGCCATCTTGATTATATTTATTCTTCCTAACCAAGAACAAGGTATATTCTTCCATCTCATTATATCTTTTTCGATTTCCCTTAACAATGGTTTATAGTTTTCATTATATAAGTCCTTTACATTCTTTGTTATGTTTATTCCTAAGTATTTTTTTGTTGTTGTTGCAATCATGAAAGGGATTATTCTTTTGAGTTCATTCTCAATTGTTTCATTGTTGGCATATGGAAAGGCTATTGACTTCTGTACGTTAATTTTGTATCCTGCGACCTTACTGTATTGGCTTATTGTTTCTAGTAGTCTTTCTGTGGATTCTTTGGGGTTTTCGATGTACAGGATCATATCATCTGCAAAAAGTGATACCTTTACTTCTTCTTTTCCGATATGAATGCCTTTTATTTCTTTGTCTTGTCTGATTGCTCTGGCTAGAACCTCTAGTACCACATTAAATAAGAGTGGAGAGAGTGAACAACCCTGTCTTGTTCCTGATTTAAGGGCGAAAGCCTTCAGTTTAGTGCCATTTAATATGATGTTAGCTGATGGTTTATCATAAATGGCCTTTATCATGTTGAGATATTTTCCTTCTATACCCATTTTGTTGAGAGCCTTAAACATAAAATTGTGTTGTATTTTATCGAAAGCCTTTTCTGGTTGTATTCCATACATCTTTCCTCTGTTGCTATCTTTTTTATCTCATGTTCTTCTGTGGTGGTAACTTTTAAGTAATGAAAAGGGTTCCTACCCTGTTCATTGTAGCGCACTATTTTGTGAGTGCTTATGCACTCCATCGTCCTTTGCTAATGTTAATCTCCATCCTCTCCCCCACCTTTCTTTTTGTTGTTATCACAGTTTAAATTTTGTTTTATTGTGTTCTTCTTGGAGCTTTTACTTGTGGCTTTGTTTTTTGTTGTTGTTGTTCTTTGTATCTGATTGGAGAACCCCCTTTAGTAATTCCTGGAGTGGGAGTTTTCTGATGATAAATTCCCTCATCTTTTCTGTATCTGTGAATGTTTTTATTTCTCCTTCATATTTGAAGGATAGCTTTGATGGGTATAGTATTTGTGGCTGAAAGTTCCTTCCTTTCAGGACTTTAAATATTGGAGTCCACTCTCTTCTAGCTTGTAGAGTTTCTGCTGAGAAATCTGATGATAATCTAATGGGCCTTCTTTTATATGTTGTATTCTTCTTTTCCCTGGCTGCCTTGAAAATGTTTTCTTTGCCGTTGGTTTGTGCCAATTTCATTATGATGTGCCTTGGAGTAGACTTGTTGGTGTTAAGAAAACTCGGAGTTCTGTTTGCTTCTTGAATTTGAGGCTTTAGTTCTTTCCACAGGCTTGGGAAGTTCTCGTCTATTATTTGTTTGAGTATATTCTCCATTCCATTTTCTTTCGCTTCTCTCTCTGATATACCTATTATTCTTATGTTATTCTTTCTGATGGAGTCAGACAATTCCTGTAGGGCTTTCTCGTTTTTTATTATTTTTGAGTCTCTTTCTTCTTCTCTCTGTTGTGCCTCAAGTTGCTTGTCTTCTATTTCACTAATCCTCTCTTCTATCTGGCCTGTTCTATTAGCTAAGCTTGTTACCTCGTTTTTCAGCTCGTGAATTGAGTTTTTCATCTCTGTTTGATTTGTTTTTATAGTTTCAATTTCCTTGGAAATATATTCTTTGTGTTCATTGAGTTGTTTTCTGAGCTCCCTAAATTGCTTTTCTGTTTTTTCTTGTATATCTCGGAGGATTTTTAGGATATCTATCTTGAATTCTCTGTCATTTATCTCCAAGGTTTCCAATATATTAAATTTTTTCTCTGTAGATTTTTCCTCATCTAGTTGTGTTACCTCTCTTTCTTTTGTATCCATGATATTCGATTTTCTCTTCCTTAATGGCATCTGAGGGTGTTTTTTTTTGATAGTATCAATAAGATTTAGTAAAGAATAGAAAGTTAAAAAAATAAAAAATCGAAAAGAATTGGTTTTTTTTTGCATTTTTCTGAAGCTGGAAACAGGGAGAGACAGTCAGACAGACTCCCGCATGCGCACGACCGGAATCCACCCGGCACGCCCACCAGGGGGCGATGCTCTGCCCATCCTGGGCGTCGCCATGTTGCAACCCTCTTGGGTGTTGCCATGTTGCGACCAGAGCCACTCTAGCACCTGGGGCAGAGGCCATAGAGCCATCCCCAGCGCCTGGGCCATCTTTGCTCCAATGGAGCCTTGGCTGCGGGAGGGGAAGAGAGAGACAGAGAGGAAGGCGCGGCGGAGGGGTGGAGAAGCAAATGGGCGCTTCTCCTATGTGCCCTGGCCGGGAATCGAACCCGGGTCCTCCGCACGCTAGGCCGACGCTCTACCACTGAGCCAACTGGCCAGGGCCTAAGAGTTGTTTTTTTTTTAAAAATTAACAATGAAATAAAGAAAAAATAAAATAAAAATTAAAAAAGGAAATTATTCCCCCCCCCTTCTTTTTTCCTCTGCTTTCCTCTTTCTTGAGAAAATCTTGTGGTGAACTGTGAATTATATTGTATTAAATAGAACAAACAATGCCTGTAATAGAGGGCCTGAATTGGGGAAAAGTAATATTGGGGCAAAAAAAAAAGAAAGAAAAAAGATGGAGGTATGGACCCACAAAAAGCAAATAAGGAAAAATTTGGGTCAAGAATAAAATGATTTTCTTTTAGGTGTTGATTGACTAAGAGTTATGATGAGAGGAATAAGAGGGAAATAGGAAAATGGGAGGACAAATTAAAAAATTACTATTGTATTTAGTGGAACAAGAACTAGAAAAAATGGAGAGCCAGGGATGGGAGCACTGCTAGTGAGTTAAAAAGGTGAAGTAAAACCCCCCCAAAATGCCACAAACATAAGTTTGAGTCCCAGATAAGATAATTTGTTTGTTATTGAGGTTTGAATGAGAGGAGACGTAAAGGAGAAAGGAAGAAACTAATATAGAGGGAGAAAAGAAAGAGAGAAAGATAAAAAAAAAGAGGGAACCACTAAAAGAAGAAAAAAGAAAAAAGAGGAGAGAGAGAGAGAGAGTTAAGGGTCTTGGAGAGCAACCCTCATAGACAGAAAGGAAGAGGAAAGAAAAGATAATGGGAGATGTAACACTTATGGGTAGTGTAGTTCAAGGAGAGGAGAGAGTAAGGCCGGCAGAGAGTTAGTCAACCAAATTGGAGGAGGAAAAAAAAATATCAAGGGTGAAGATAAGAGAAACAAACAAACAAATATAATAAAATGGGATAGGTTATAAAGTCTGCGGATTATTCTTGATTTTGAGAGGTTATCTTCTTGCTTTGTCTTTTCTCTCCCTCTTCCTGGTCAGTGACTCTGTACCCCGGGTTCTGCCCCTTTGGCACGCTCAGGTAGAGGTTTGCAGTTGATAAGTCTCTATGGCGATGTCATGTATTGTGCTTTAATCTCGTTGGCAGTCAAGGCTCATTAGCATTTATAGGCTTCACCAGTGAGAGAGTCTGTGTTTCTGGAGCCTTCCTCCTAGTCTTTCCTTCCTCAATTAGTAGCCTGATAATCCAGCTATGGGGTTGCTGCTGCCTCTGCCTGGATAGTAAGAGGCTCAAAGAACTGGCAACTCCCCACTCTATTCCCACTCAGCACAGGGCTCTGGGTAAGGCTCAGTCAGTCAGAGCTGCTAGCATAATCAGGCAAGGCTTCCGCCCACACAAAGACCTGTGGCTCTGCCACTCTGTCTGGTAACATGAGCGGGCGCCCACTCTTGGGGCGCTTGTAGGAACCTCTTGCTCACTATCTGCGTGTGCAGACCAGGATATCAGGCCGGCCGCCTCACCCTCTGAGTGAAACCCCCACCTGCATGGAAAAGTTCTAGCGTTGGAATTGGCTCTCACTCCCTCCCCGTGCATGGCTTTTTCAGGGCGCTGGGGCGGTCCGGAGATTCTGCTTTCGGCCCACACAAAGGCCTCTGACTCTGCCTCTCTGTGGGATAACATGGGTGCCCACTCCCGGGGCTTTGGAAGGAATCTCTCACCCACTATCTGCGCGTGCCAACCAGGGGATTGGGGAAAATGGCTGCCCTACTTGTCTTTCTTTATCTGGGTTTGGCACAAGTGTTAGCTTGTATTGCCCAGGTTGCCACAGGAACAGTTTTTCCTTGTCTTGGATCTCCATGCAACAGCCTGGTTCTGCCGTTTGTGCTGCGGCCTGGATCTATTCACCTTCTTTGCCCGCCCCAGTTTCTATATTCTCAGTTCCCAGTGAAAGCCGCCCTGTTTAGGTTAGTGAGGAAGGCGGAGCATTTCTTACTCCCTATTTCCTTCTAGGTTTGGTTATATATTTAGCCAATTTTTTGCTTGACCATGCCTTCGGTTGTATTATGAAACACCTGGAGTCTCCAAGGATAGGTTTTTCTGTTTCTGGTTGAAGATCTTGTTGAGTTTTGGGAGAGATTTATGGGTATCGCTTCCTACTCTGCCATTACTCTGACGTCATCTCCAAGATTTTTTTTCTTATTAAACATATTATATACTAGAGTTTGTTCAGTACTATATAGTAATATAAATCTCTTCATAACTCCATGAAGCATGTATTATTATCCTGAAAGATAAAGAAATATCAGAAAAACTGAAGAGATTTCTTGAGAGCATACACTAGCATGTAATATGGCTGGAATGAATCAAAGGTCTTTTTCCATTTTTTATTTTCTAAATTTTATTTAGAAAATTAAATTCAATAGGTTGGTATTGATTAATAAGAGTACATAGGCTTCAGGTAAATATTTCTATAACATTTGAACTGTTGATTGTGTTGTGTGTCCTTCACCCAAAGTCAAATCATTTTCTATTACCATATATTTGTTTCCACTCTCTGCCCCCTACCCCTCTCCACAACACCCTCTACCTGGTTACCACTTCACTTTTATCTATGTCTATGAGTCTCATTTATATATCCCATCTGTGTGTGAAATCATATAGTTATTAGCTTTTTCTGATTTACTTATTTCACTTAGTATAATCTCAAGGTTCATCCATGTTGTGGTAAATGGCAATGTGTCATCATTTCTTATGGCTGAGTAGTATTCCATTGCATATATATACCACAACTTTTTATTTTTTATTTTTCTGAAGTTAGAAGCTGGGATGCAGTCAGACAGACTCCCGCCTGCACCTGACTAGGATCCACCTGGCATGCCCACCAGGGGGTAATGCTCTGCCATCTGAGGCATTGCTTCATTGTAGCCAGAGCCATTCTAGTGCCTGAGGTGGAGGCCATGGAGCCATCCTCAGTGCCCAGGTCAACTTTTGCTCCAATAAAGCCTTGGCTGTGGGAGGGGAAGAGAAAGATAGAGAGGAAGGAGGGAGAGGGGAGAAGCTGATGAGCACCTCTTCTCTGTGCCCTACCAGGAATTGAATCCGGGACTTCCACATGCCAGGTGTTGCTCTACTACTGATTCAACTGGCCAGGGCTTTACCACATTTTTTTTTATCCAGTCTTCTATTGAATGACACTTTAGTTGTTTTTATGTCTTGGTCATTGTGAATGATGCTGGATGAACATAGGTGTGTGTGTGTTTTGGGTACCAATGTTTTTGATTTTGGGGGCATAGATATCCTGTAGAGGGATTGCTGGGTCATATGGCAGTCCTATTTTTTTTTAATTTTTATTTTTTAATTTATTTTAACTTATTGTGTTTACATAGTTACAAGTATTACCCCAAATATAACTCCCTCCCTCCCCCCCTTGTTCTCCTTGATACCCTGTTTGCCCCTCCCCCCCAGCATCTTCTCCCCTCCCCTCCATGATTTACTATCCTGCCCTCTATCTCTCTGTGTTATGTGTATACTTTCACTAATGTCCTCCCTTTCTTGGATCCCTTCCTCTCATCCCCTTTCCCTCTGACTGCTTACCCTCTAGATTCTTTGATCCCCTTCTCTGCCTCTCTTCCATTCCCCAGTTCACATTGTTCATTGGATTTCTCATATGAGTGAGGTCATATGATATTTTTCTTTCTCTGCTTGGTTTATTTCACTTAGCATAATAGACTCCACATCCACCCATATTGTCACAAAGCGTAAATTATCCTTCTTTTTCATAGCCGCGCAGTATTCCATTGTGTATCTGTACCACTACTTTTTAATCCATTTGTCTACTGATTGGCACTTGGGCTTTTTCCAGATCTTGGCTATTGTAAACAATTCTGTGATAAACATGAGGGTGCATTTCTTCTTCTTAATTAGTGATTTGTTATTCTTAGGATATATTCCTAGAAGTGAGATAGCTGGGTCAAAAGGCAGTTTTATTTTTAATTTTTTGAGGATCTCCATACTGTTTTCCACAATGGCAGCTCCAGTCTGCATTCCCACCAGCAGTGCAGGAGGGTTCCCTTTTCTCCACACCCTCACCAGCACTTATTCTGCATTGTTTTGTTAGTATCATTCTAAACATTGTGGTTTTAATTTGCATTTCCCTAATGATAAGTGATGAACATTTTTTCATATGCCCATTGACCATCTGTATGTCTTCTTTGGAGAAGTGTCTATTCAGTACTTTTGCCCAATTTTTGATTAGATTGTTCACTTTCCTGGTGTTGAGTTTTACAAGTTCTATATAGATTTTGGCTATTAACCCCTTATTGGATGTGTTGGTGAATATGTTCTCCCATTGTGTGAGTTGTCTTTTTATTTTGTTCATGTTGTCTTTTGCTCTGCAAAAGCTTTTTAGTTTGACATAGTCTCATTTGTTCATCCTGTCCTTTATTTCACTTGCCCGTGTAGATAAATCAGCAAATATATTGCTGTGAGAGATGTTGGAGAGATGTTTTGGGTACAATGGCCTTGTAGTATAACTTGATATTAAAGACTGTGATACACCCACTTTATTTTTTTATTTCAAGATTACTGAGGCTGTTCGTGATGTTTTTTGGTTCCATATAAATTTTTGAAATATTTGTTCTATATCTTTGAAGTATGACATTGTTATTTCAATAGGAGTTGCATTGAATTTATAGATTGCTTTGGGTAGTATAGACAATAGACATTTTAATTATGTTTATTCTTCCTATCTATGAACACTGTATATGCTTCCACTTGTTTGTATCTTCCTTGATTTCTTTTATCAATGTTTTAAATTTTCCAAGTACAGGTCTTTAACCTTCTTGATTAAATTTACTTCTAGGTACTTTACTTTTCTTTGTTGTTGCAATAGTGAAGGTGATTGTTTCCTTAATTTTTTTTACAGAGAGTTTATTGTTGGTGTATAAAAATGCCACTGATTTCTAAATATTGATTTTCTCCTGCCACCTTGCTGAATTCATTTATCAGGTCCAGTAGTTTTTTGACTGAGATTTTAGGGTTTTCTATGTACATTGTCTGTCATCAGCAAATAATGAAAGTTTTTCTTCTTCTTTTCCAATTTGGATGCCCTTTATTTCTTCTTCTTGTCTGATTGTTGTAGCTAGGACTTCCAGAACTATGTTGAATAAGAATAATTAAAGGGGAAACCCCTGCCTTCTTCCTGTTCTTAAAGGGTTGCTTTTAATTTTTGCCCATTGAGTATGATGTTGGCTGTGGGTTTGTTATAGATGGCTTTTATCATGTTGAGGTATATTCCCTGTATTCCCACTTTGCTGAGAGTTCTGATCATGAAGGGTGTTGGATTTTATCAAATGCTTTTTCTGCATCCATTGAAATTATCATGTGGTTTTTCTCCTTCCTTTTGTTTATGTGATGAATAACATTGATAGATTTGCAAATATTGTACCAACCTTGCCTCCCTAGAATGAATCTCACTTGATCATGGTGTATGATTTTTTTCATATATTGCTGGATCCGGTTTGCTAATATTTTGTTGAGAATTTTAGTATCTAAATTCATGGCCTATAGTTTTCTTTCTTTGTAATGTCTTTGCCTGTTTTGAAATCAGAATTATGCTTGCCTCATAAAAGGAGTTTGGAACTTTTTCCTCCTCTTGAATTTTTTGAAATACCATGAGAAGGATAGGAGTTAGTTCTTTGAATATTTGGTAAAATTTGCCTGTGAAGTTATCTGGCCCAGGATTTTTGTTTTTGGAGAGTTACTTTGATAACTGTTTCAATCTCATTTGTCGTAATCAGTCTGTTTAGGTTTTCTGATTTTTCCAGATTGACTTTTGAATGATTATATGTTTCAAGGAATTTATCCATTTCATCTAGGGTGTCAAAAATTGTTTTTTTCAGACAGAGAGAGTCAGAGAGAGGGATAGACAGGAACAGACAGACTGGAAGGAAAAGAGATGAAAAGCATCAATTCTTCATTGCGGCTCCTTAGTTGTTCATTCATTGCTTTCTCATATGTACCTTGACCGTGGGGCTACAGCAGACTGAGTAACCCCTTGCTCAAGCCAGTGACTTTGGGTCCAAGCTGGTGAGCTTTAGTCAAACCAGGTGAACCCAGGTTCAAGCTGGCGACCTCGGGGTCTTGAACCTGCGTCCTCTGCCTCCCAGTCTGATGCTCTATCTACTGTGCCTCATCAAGCTAGGTTGTCTAATATTTTTGGCATACAGTTCTTCATAGTATTTTCTTACAATCCTTTGAATTTCTGCTGTGTCAGTTGTTACTTTTCCACTCTCATTTCTAATTTTATTTATTTGAGCTCTCTCTCTTTTTTTCTTGGTGAGTCTGGTTAAATGTTCATCAATTTTGTTTAATTTTACAAAGAACCAGCTCTTGGTTTCATTGATCTTCTGTATTGTTTTTATGCCTCTATGTCATTTATTTCCACTCTGATCTTTATTATTTCCTTCTTCTACCTCCTCTGGGCTTTACTTGCTGTTTTTTTTTCTAGTTCTTTTTATTGCAGGGTTAAGTGGTTAATTTGAGCTTTTTCTTGCATCTTAAGGTATGCCTGTAATGCTATGAACTTCCCTCTCAGGACTGTTTTTACTATGTCCCTTAAATTTTCATTTGTTGTATGTTCATTTTCATTTGTTTCAAGAAAATTTTTGATTTCTTCCTTGATTTCATTGTTAACCCATTCATTATTTAATAGCATGCTATTTAGTCTTGAAGTGTTTGAAAGTTTTTCAGTTTTTCTATTGTAGTTAATTTCTAATGTCATACCATTGTGATCTGAGAAGATGCTTCATATGATTTTAATCTTCTTAAATTTATTAAGATTTGTTTTGTGTCCTAACATATGGTCTATCCTATAGAATGTATGGTGAGCACTTGAAAAGAATGTATACTCTGCTGCTTTGGGGTGAAAGGTTCTGAAGATATCTATTAAATCCAGTTGATCTAGTGTGTCATTTAAGGCCTCTGTTTCTTTGTTAATTTTGTCTGGAGGTTCTATACATTGATGTTAGTGGGGAATTAAAATCTCCTACTATTATAATATTGCTTTTGATCTCATCTTTTTTGTCCATCAAAATCTGTTTTATATATTTAAGTGCTCCTATATTAGGCACATATATATTTATAATAGTTATATCTTTCTATTGTAATGCTCCTTTTATCAGTATATAGTGACGTTTTTTATTTCTTACTATATCCTTTGTTTTAAAGTTTATTTTGTCAGATATTAGTATTGCTACCTCAGCTTTCTTTTTTCTTTCTGTTAGCATGACATATTTTTTCCATCCCTTTACTCTCAATCTATGTGTATCTTTTGTTCTGAGGTGGACCCTCAGAACAAAAGATCTTGTTCTTTTGTTCTATCTTGTCGACAGCATATGTACAAGTCCTGTTTTCTTATCCATGCAGCTACCCTATGGCTTTTGATTGGAGCATTTAATCCATATCCATTTACATTTATTATTGATATGTAGTTGTTTATTGCCATTTTATTCTTTAAATCTACAATCTTATTTTTCTTGATTTGTTTTCTCCTTTTCTCTTTCTACGGCAAGCTCCTTAACATTTCCTGCAGTATGGTTTAGTTGGAATAAATTCCTTGAGTTTTTTTTTTTTTTTTTGGTTAGGGAAGATTTTTATTTCTTCTTTAATTTTAACTGATAAACTTGCTGGATAAAGAACTCCTGGTTATAGGCTCTTCTTTTGCATTACTTTGAATATTTCTTGCCATTCCCTTCTGGCCTCAAGTGTTTTTGTTGAAACGTCAGATGTCATTCTTTTGGGGGCTCCTCTGTAAGTAATTGAATTCTTTTTTCTTACAGCTTTTAGTATTTTTTTCTTTATCTCTTAGCTTTGGTATTTTAATTATGATGTGTCTAGATGTAGGCTTCATTGGGTTCCTCTTTACTGGGACTCTCTGTGCTTCTTGAACTTGTGTGACTTTTTCCTTTATCAATTTAGGAAAGTTTTCAGCTATGATTTCTTCATACAAGTTCTCTATCCCTTGTTTTTTCTCTTCTCAGGAACCCTTATGATGCGAATGTTATTTCTCTTCATATTGTTACAGAGTTTCCTTATAGTTTCCTCAGACTTTCTGAACATTTTTTTTGCTACTCTGTTTCTGTTTTTATTTATCTTGTCCTCTAAGTCACTGATTTGATCCTCTGCTTCATCCAGCCTGCTGTTGATTTCTTCTAGTGTAGTCTTCATTTCTGATATTATAATTGTCATTTCTGATTGATTCTACTTTATGATTTCAATGTCCTTTTTGATGCTTGCTATTTCTTTATTTAGGTGCTCATTATGTCCATCCACTGTAGCTCTAAGATTCTTAAGCATCCTAACAATTATTATTTTAAATTCTGCATCTGGTAATTTGGTTGCTGCTATCTCATTAAGTTCTTTTTCAGGGGATTTCTCTTGCTGATTCATTTAGATTACATTTCTGTATCTTTCCATTTTTTCTGTATGTGGTTTGCAAGCCTTTTGTAGTAGGGCAACTGAAATTGGTAAATGGAATGTGGCCCCTCCTCCAGGACTTAATCCTTCAGCCTCTGTGGGTTGCTCAGATTTTAATTCTCCCTAACAGGATGAGCCACATAAAAGTGTTAATTCCCCTGCTGTTTGTTTGCTAAGCCTAGCAAGGAACTTCTGTGATTATGATGGGGGTGGTGGGCGTATCTTGCTCTCTGGACCCAGTTGTAACTCTATGCAGGCCTTTTATTTTTCTATATGGTAAATCTACACCATACAGATGTGCCCTGCCCCCAAAAGTACCTGGATAGACCAAACCCTCAGAAGGTTTGGTCTATCCAGGTACTTTTGGGGGCAGGGCACATTCTCTGTATCAGGAGAGGGAGGTGTAGCTCAGGTGTCCCTGGAAACCTGAGTCACTGACCCTCCTCTTTACTTCTTCCTTTCCAAATGGCCTTTTGTTCTGATTGGAGATGGAGAGTTTTCTAGAGCTGGGTCAATTGGCCTTATGCTAGGCTTGTGCTAGACAAAGGAAGTGCCCCTCCCCCTGCCTATGGACACCTCAGTATTTGAGAATGACTCAGCATAGGTATTCTTCTCCCCATCACTGTTTGTGTTCTGTGCCTCTATCCCCTGACTCTCCTCACACAAGGCCTGTCTTTTCACCTCTCCTTGTCCCCAGAGCCTCATGTAAGTGGCTATGAGCGAAATTTTCTGCTCTGGCCCTTTGAGGCAGCTGCATCTTCTTTGCAAGCCATTTCTTGCAGAAAGAAATCACACTTTTGCCCCAGTCAGTGCTGTCAGGCTGTGTCCTCCAGACTCTGGGTCTCTAGGCTGAAGCTTCGGTCTGGGGCTGAGGACCCCTGCCTCCCAGGGTCTCTCTCCCTGCTCTGAGAGTTCCTCTGGGCTCTCAGCTGCTCCTTGCTCCTGGGAGCAGGGGAGCCCCCACCACATCCCTGTACTTTCTACCATTCTTGGTGTGGTTTATTCTGTGCTCCTTGGGTTTCGAGTCCTGTTCTTTTAGTCCAAAGTTGGTCTTTCACAATGATTGTTCTTAAATTAATTTGTAATCCAGTTTGGTCCTGGGAGGTGGTGGTTTGTATATCTGCCTACTTCGTTGCCATCTTGAAATCCCCCAGTAGTTCTATTCTTTATTTTTTGAGGAAACACCATACTTTCTTCCATAACTATACTCTGGTTTCTCTTTAAATTGCATAAACTTTTTGCCTTTTACTTTCTTCCATAATGGTTACACAAGTTTACATTCCCACTAGCAGTGAATGAGAGTTCCTTTTCTCCACAGCCTCTCCAAAACTTGTTATTATCTGCTTTGTTGATAATAGCCAATCTAACAGGTATGAGGTGGTATCTCATTGTAGTTTTGATTTGCATTTCTCTAATAGCTAATGAAGATGAGGCTCTTTTCATATATCTGCTGGCCATTTGGGAGAAGTGCTGTTATGATTATCATAGCTCTCTAGTATAATTTGAAGTCAGGTAATGTGGTACCTCCAGCTTTATTCTTTTTAGTCAAGATTGTTTTGCCTATTCAGGGTTTTTCATGATTCCATACAAACTTGGGGATTTTTTTTGTTCTATTTCTTTTAAAAATGATATTGGGTTTTTAAGAGGGATTGCATTAAATTTGTATATTGCTTTGGTTAATTTGGTCATTTTAACTTTGTTGGTTCTTCCAACCCATGAACATAAAATATTTTTCTATTTTCATTGTGTCTTTTTAAATTTCTTTCAATAATGCTTTGTTATTTTCAGTATATAGGTTCTTCACATCCCTTGTTTAATGTATTCCTAGATATTTAATTTATTTTTTTGCTGCAACTGTAAAAGGTATTTATTAGTTCATTTTCTAAAATTTCATTGTTTGCATATAGTAAAGCTCTAGAGTTTTTTTTAAATTTTTTATTTATTCATTTTAGAGAGGAGAGGGAGAGACGGAGAGAGGAGAGACAGAGAGAGAGAAGAGGGGAGAAGCTGGAAGCATCAACTCCCGTATGTGCCTTGACCAGGCAAGCCCAGGGTTTCGAACCGGCAACCTCAGCATTTCCAGGTCGATGCTTTATCCACTGCACCACCACAGGTCAGGCTAAGCTCTAGAGTTTTGTATATTGATTTTGTATCCTTGACTGTACTGTATTGATTTATTGTTTCAATAGCTTTTTGGTGGAGTCTTTGGGGTTTTCTATATACAGGATCATATCATCTGCAAAAAGTGATACCTTTACTTCTTCTTTCCCAATATGGATGCCTTTAAGTTCTTTCTCTTTCCTGATTGCTCTGGCTAAAACTTCCAAAACTATGTTGAATAGAAGTGGAGAAGGTGGGTATCCTTGTCTTGTTTCTGATTTTAGAGAAAAAAACTGTATTTTTTTTCACTATTTAGTATGATATTAGCTGTTGGTTTGTTATATATGGCTTTTATTATGTTGAGGCACTTACCTTCTATTCTGATTTTATTGACTGTTTGAAACATAAAGGGATGTTGTATTTTATTGAATGTCTTTTCTGTGTCTATTAATAGAATCATATGATATTTGTTTTTTATTTTGTTGATGTGTATTACATTTATCAACTTACTTATGGTGTTCATTGTGCTCCTGAAATAAATCCCACTTGATCATGATGTATTATTTTTTTAATGTATTTGATTTGCTAGTATTTTGTTTAGGATTTTCACATCTGTATTCATTAGAGATATTGATCTGTTGTTTCTTTTGTTGAGTTGTTCTTGCCAAGTTTTGGCATCATGGTTATGTTGGCCTCATAAAATATGTTAGGGACTATTGCTTCTTCTTTTTGTTTTTTGGAAGATTTTGAGTAGGATAGGTATCAAATCTTCTTTGAATGTTCATTAAAATTTCCTAGTGTAGCCATCTTTTATTTTGAGGAGGCTTTTGATAGTCATTTCTATACCCCCTTGCCTATGGGTTTATTTAGGTTTTCCACTTCTTTGTGACTCAGTCTAGGAAGATTATATAGTTCTAGGAATTTATTCATTTCTTGTAGATTATTAAATTTGGTGGCAATAATCTTTGTGGTGTTCAAGTATGCTCCTTTCTATATCTATGATATCTGTGGTAATTTCTCTTCATTCATTCAAGATTATATTTATGAATCCTTTCTCTTTTTCCTTTAGTAAGTTTAGCCAGAGGTATGTCAATTTTATTGATTTATCAAAGAACCAGTTTTTATTGTATTAATTTTTTAAAGTTTTTTTTCTGTATTTCATTTAGTTTTTCTCTAATTTGTACTATTTCCTTTCTTCTGCTGACTTATGGTAAAAAAAATGCTTGATATAACTTCAATCTCTTAAATTTGTTAAGGTTAGTTTTGTGAACTAACATATGGTCTATCCTTGAGAATATTCCATGCACACTGGAAAAAAATGTATAATCTAATATTCTGAGATGAAATGTTCTATAAATGTCTATAATGGCCATTTGGTCTAGTGTGTCATTTAAGGCTAATATTTTTTTATTGATTTTATGTTTGGATGATCTGTTAAACCCATCAATGGTGTGTTGAAATCTCCAAGAATGATTGTGTTTTTGTTTATTTCTATTTTTAGATCAGTTAGTAGATGCCCTATATATTTTAATGTTTTCTGATTCAGTGCATATATATTAAAAGGTGTTATGTTCCCTTTATTGTTATGAATTGTCCATCTTTGTCTCTTGTTAACTTTGCTGTCTTGAAGTCTGCATTGTCAGATATTAGTATGTTATTATTTATTGTTGTTATTTTTGTTAATATGTTAATTGTATATATTACCATAAATACTACCATAAGTATTAACATAATAACTTGTTATTTTTTCTATCAATTAAAGCAAAAAAAAAATAATACCCATTCTAACCAGACTGTGAATATCTAAGTGGAAGTGTGAACTTGCCATCTTTATTAATTTCCCAGGCCTAAGCTGAGTCTGCTGGCTTCTGTCATATGTTGATTTTCAAACAAAAGACAATTTCTTCAATATAAACATGGAAACTTGCATGTGTTTCTCTGTACATGTGCATGTGTGTGAGTGTTCCTGGTTATTCTTTGGGTCAGAGTATGGTTTTTGTTCAGAGTTAGATATAAGCAGCAGACCCTCATGTGCCCCCTAAAATTATTCTCACTTTTTCCTTCACATTGATCCCTTTTATTAAAAGCTGTGATATTACAACTGTGGTATGCTTACAGTTTGGGGATGCCAGTGGGAGTGCCCAGGGGTGGATGAGCTTCTACTTAGATCTAGAACATTTATCAGAGATTTGTTAAAACAAGCATGGCTATATTTTGAAGAGTTGGGGGTAAAGTTAAATGTGAAATCTGTAGAATTACATTTATAGGTGTGTCCATATTCCTATAGTGTCATATGAGGACTTTATTGGAGAAGGTGCTTGTACATAAATAAGCATTAATTAAGGCATTGTATCAAGAATTTCTAAAAAATTGCCTGACCAGGCTGTGACACAGTGGAAAGAGGCATTGGCCTGAGACACTGAGGACCCAAGTTCCTGCTGGTGGGGTCACCGGCTTCAGTGTAGGATCATAGACATGAACCTATGGTCACTGGCTTGAAACCAAAGGCTTCTGGCTTGAGCAAGGGGTCTCTGGCTCAGCTGAAGCACTTTGATCAAGAAACGTATGAGAAAACAATCAATGAACAACTAAGGTGCCATGACTATGAGTTGATTCTTCTCATCTCTCTCCCTTCTTGTCTGTCTCTGTCCCTATCTATCCCTCTCTTTCTTTCAAAAAAAGAATGTTTATATCTTCTTAACATCTAATTATAACATAGATTTAGATTCATAAGTATTAGTTCCTTAAGACAGTATCTCAGAAGAATACAGGGAGTCTGTGGGGATAGGAATCTTGAGACAATGTATAAAATGACAGCTCCTAAAAAAGGGGTGGAAGGATGCTCTGGATGAATATTTCAAACTATTTGTGCTGAAGAACCAATTATTTTCCCCCAACTTGTGGCAGAACAACATTGGTATCATTTGTATCAGATGTGACTTATTGCTTGCATCGCACAATGTCAAACCAGCTTACACCTTTTTCAGTGAGATGTGTTCACCAATTATACATTTGGATATCAGGCAATGTCATATTGGAATACAAGTTTCTAAAGTTCACTTCCAATTTCTGTTCTTATCTCATCCAGGGGTAGGTAGCAGTTATACAGGTACTGGCTGGTTTATGTAGCATACTTTAAGTAGTTTTACTGCAAACAATCCTTAATTAGTGGACAGTCCCGCCCAAGGCCAACACTGCCAGTAAATGGTAGGGATGTAGATATTCTTGAGACAATATCTTATATAATGTTTACATATGTATAAGGATGATCTAACTCTAATAGAGTTATACAACACTGTAGTGTTTTGGTGGTAATGGTTTCTTTGACCATTTTATTCCTTTTCACATACACATGCTAAAGGCAACAGCTCTTCTGACCTGAAGTGTGACTCTCATATATAGAAATGTCAAGAAACAAATATTGTAGTTATAAAAGCAATTAATATCATTGCCTATATCTATATAATACCACAGTCAGTAATCTTAGAAACTTGTAAAAATATGAGGAATTGTAGGTTGACTGTAGAGAAAAAACCAAACAAACCATGATTGGTGACAGAGAACAAAGAAAATGGTGTTGCTTAGGGAGAAACTTCGGGGGAAAGAATAAAAATGTTTAATAAGGGTTCCATATCATTTTGACTCCCCCCCCTTTTTCTACCAAACTGTCTTCTTTCTCTTTAAGGCTTTTTGGATTTTGATTCATTTTTATCACTTTTCAAGTATTCATTGCTGGAGAGGCTTCAAATTGAGTGGTTAAAGGTACTGACAGAAAAGAGGCTACTCAAATAGAGATGGATAGAGTAAAGAGGGTATGTACTTGATCAGAGTAATTTCCTCTGCATGAAAATAAGCATCAATAATCTGGGTTACATTATTTAGGTGACTGCATTTATTTGGCTCTCATTCAACATAAAGCTCATCCCTCCAGTGCTTTGATGCCAAGATCATTATGAGGAAGAGGGTTTTAGTGCCCTCTCTCCCTCTGTTATTTTTCTGTTTGTGGAACATGCATTAGAAAGGCTGTTGGACTTTTCCTTTTCAGCATTTTGTGTCAGGTGGAAGTGTGTATGGGATGATTACATTGAGTTTATTGACTGAGAATTAACTTTTAGTGCAGATCATATTCAGGTTGAGGCAGCAGGTCTAGTATTTAAGCTAAACATTTGATTGCCTGTGTGATAGCACAGTAGCTCCAAAGCTGGTTCTATCACCAAACTTTTGATGGCTGAGCATGTTATCTCCCTTGATCCCCAGGCAAGGTGCACATAGAGTATGTAGGATTTTCCATCTCTCACTTCTCCCAGGCCAGTAATTTTAACATCTGTGTGTGTACTTTGTAAGACAAGCCTGGAAGTGAGATAAGGAAACATTAGAACAGCTACCTTGCTTCTTTCAGAAAATAGGCATAATTTTGGCAATCATGCCCACGAATGGCAACTGTTTTTGTTGAGATGAAACTACAAAAAGGATGTAAATATCTATGCTCCCAGTACCTATCATTGATTAGTCATGGATTCTAGGCATAGAAAAAATAAAAGAAGATATATACAATTTTCTAAAATTTGGCGAACTTTTAAAAATGAGTCTTTGTTTTTTTTTTGATAAAATGTATCGTGCAGTCACTGAAAAATACATATTCCATTTTTACTTGATGCACCTGTAGAATTATGAGCCTTGAACTGAGATATCAGTTTTATATTTTCAGGTCAATTAGTTGGTAGCCTTGGGCACAAGTAGGTACAGCTTGTGACCTGGAATGCATGTCAAAAACTGAGGATGAGTTGATACTGCCTGCACATAATAGAAATCTGCAGTACATGTTCCACCAATGACCAACAAAAAGAAGAGACAGTTGAGATGGAGAAGTAGGAAGAGAAAACATTGGTGAAGAATTCCAAGTGTTGAATTTTGAAGCATTGTGCTAGATACACTGTACTGTATACTGTCTTAGGGCACTGCTCAGCTTCCAAGCATAATAGAAAAAGGGCTGCTCAGAATATTTCCTTGGATTCTTCTATTGATAGTTACTGTGTTTCATTTAATCTAAGTTGACAGTTGACATCAATAATAGGGAGAGTTTCTATTACTATACTAAGAAAAAAAATGTTTCTGCTTAAACTATAACACAATTATGTCTTCTCATTGAGATGTTTTATTTTATGCTTTTTGTTAGAGTTTTTGTATACTTGATTATGTAGTCACACCAACCTCTTATTACTCTGAAATATCTTCTTATCCTTTCTAGGGACGTGGCCATTGATCCTGTCTCAGTTGCATGCTGACGTGTGTTGGGCAGCCCTTTTGTATATACCTCAATAATACAATTTTAACAAAGCTTTATATTCCTGTGGATTTTATTCTCCCTTAGATTCCATAAAACTCTTGTTTTTATGCAAGAAAATATGTCTAGGTATATATCCAAATGAGACAAAATCACTGTCTTGTAGAGATTATTTGCACATCCATGTTTATTGCAGCCTTATTTACAACATCCAAAACATGGAAACAATTTTAATGCCCAATGGCAAGAAATCTTGCCATTTGTAAAAGCATGGATAGATATTGAGTGCATTATGCTGCATGAAATAAGTCAGACAGAAGAAGACAAATAGTGTATGACCTCATTTATATATAAAACTTAAAGAAAATACCAAACTCTTTGAAAGAGAAATTGAATTTGTATTTGCTAGAGGTGGGGGAAGGTGAAATGTGTTCTGGTGGTCAAAGGTACAAAACTCCAAAAGATAAAGAAATTCTGGGTATCTAATGCACAGCATGAATACTATAGCTCACAATGCTGTTCTATATATTTGAAAGTTGCTAAAAGAATAGATCCAAATGTTCTCAGCACACACACAAAAATACGTAATTATGTGATTTGATGAATGTTCACTAAATCTATTGTGGTAATTATTTCACAATATAAACATATAGCCAATCTCTATATTGTACACCTTAAACCTATACAATGTTATTTGTCAATTACATCTCAATAAAACTAAGATTTAGCTCAAAGTTGAATCACAAAGTGTTATTTTAGAATATACAGTATTTTAAATGGATGTAAAGCTCATGTGGCTATTACCAAAGATAACCACTGTTCAATTAAATTGACAATTAAACCACTCGGACCAAGATCTAGCATTCACAGAAAACACCAACTATTGCATAGTTCGCAGCAATGGAAAGGAACTATAAAACAAGTCCAGCTATCATAGAAGTTAGAATATTAAAAACATTTTAGAATTGATAAAAATAATTTGGTGAAGCTGATAGGAATCCTAACATATCATTTGTACCTAATATGTTTATATTCCACTCTGTATATTTTAAAGAACTACTCAAACACTATGTTTTATAACTGAAGGGTGTGAATATCAAATAATGTGAGTTCAGATGAGAATTGCATTTAGAGGATGGCCCACATGGTTTCCTGTGCTATATCTTCTCAGATTTCTCAGTTCTATATAGAAAATATGCTTTATTCATAAGGGTGTTTTTGCTTTGCTTCTGCTTACTTATATGTGATGATCATTATTTTAAGATGAGTTGCAAAACAACAATTTTTGAATTAGTCTATTTTAACAATAACAAAAACAATTTATTTCTACAAAGGTTGGAAATACAACAAAGCACAAAAATTGAAATAAAGATAAAACTTTTGATGCCACCATCAAATGCTAATGGTAGACTTTACCATCTAATAATAAAGGACATTCTACACATAATATTCAAAAGACACTTGTTTTCTGTCTCATTAATTTTTCAATAAGTGAAACCTTACTCTTGCCCCCAGTGCCAGTAATTTTGTAAGACAAATAAGAATTATCCACACAATTACAACATGAGATAATGTGCTAAGTGTCATAAGACAGTTACTGAATGAGGGCTAAAGAGTTTAGAGATTACATAAGATGAAGGCAGTCCACCTGACCAGACAGTGGCACAGTAGATAGAGTGTTGGACTGGAACATAGAAGACCCAGGTTCGAAACCCCGAGGTTGCCATCTTGAGCGCGGGCTCATCCAGCTTGACCACAAGCTTATCAGCTTGATCATGGGCTCACCAGCTTGAGCATGGGTTCCCTGGCTTGAGCGTGGGATCACAGACATGATCCCATTGTCACTGGCTTGAGCCCAAAGATCTCTGGCTTGAGCAAAGGGCCACTCACTCTGTTGTATCCCCCACGGTCAAGGCACATATGAGAAAGCAATCAATGAACAACTAAGGTGCCACAATGAAGACTTGATGTTTCTCATCTCTCTCCCTTCCTGTCTGTCCCTATCTGTCCCTCTCTCTATCAAAAAAATAAATAAAATAAAATAAAATTGGAGGTAGTCCAATAAGAAAACTTTCTGCAGAAAAAGTAATAACAGATTAGGAAGATTTGTTTTGCAATGTTCTGTAGAATAAATTGGAGGAAGTACAATAATCAAAAGAGGATATTAAATAGGATATTTCTATAGTTGTCAAAGTGAGAGCAGTTTTAACTGAGGTAACAACAGTGGGAAGAAATAGAAAAAGATCTTGCAGAAACAATGCAGAGGTTAAATTGAAAAAAATTTAAAATGAAGTAATTATTACAGGGATCTATTGTTATCAGTCAAATTGTGACCCTCCCCCCACAAACAGATATGTTTGAGTGCTGACCACTGGGACCTTTGAATGTGACTATATTTGGAAATGGTGTCCTTATATAGAAAATCAAGTTAAAGTAATATCATTAGGGTACATCCTCATTCAGTATAACCAGTGTCCTTATAAAAAGAGGTTATTTTACACAGAGACAGACATGCTTAGAGGGAAAATGATGTGAAAGGTCACAGAGAGAAGATAGCTATCCACAAGCCAAAGAGAGAGGTCTGGACAGAAATGTCCCTCACAGCTGTTCAAAGGAACCACCCTGGAACACCTTGACTTCAGCTTCTGGCCTCCAGAACTATGAAATAATACATTTCTGTTGCTTAATTCACCTAGTTTGTGTTATTTTGTTCTGGCATCTCTAGCAAACTAATATAACCTTAAAAGTATTTTAAAATGTTAGCCTCTTTGATGTTGAAAGGTTTTAGTCTTTCCTTTCCCTCTATATGTGCTTCCATTACTGTCTAAATCATATCAGAAGCCAAGAGTGATTTTCTGTTCCTCAGCATGCAGACTGAGTCTATTGTTCCAGCCAACTGACCTTTGTTCAAATTCGTATTTTATTCTTTACCTATGCTCTCCCTTCTCACATTAGAAAGGTAGTAAAGCTTAACATGTTTTTGCAAATACAAGCCCGACCTTGACAGATGGAATAAGGTTACAGCTTTAAAAATCCAGACAGTCCTGAATTCTGCTTAATTGAAAAAAGTCCTTTGGTATGATGAATGCAGTCATTAATTTAATATCTAGCTCCATTTAAATCTCTTACAATCAGCTTTTGAGTTAAAGGCATCAAGGTAAAAACCTGCCTGGCCTTCACAAATTTCCTATCTAATTGAAACGGGCTGCACACTGGGAATTTTTACTTGCTATTTTCTAAATTCTACAGACTATGGAGTTGATGTGAGAAAATTTTTTTTTGCAGGAATACAGGGCTTCAGGTCACTGACATTTGTAAACTCTTATACATAAAATTTTAGTGCCCAACAGTTGATAGACTATTGCCTTATGAAATTATATTTATTATTTAACCACATTTTGAGATCTCTACACTAGAAACATATAAGTCATTTTCTAATTTGCTCCTGGGAAATTCAATCTCTTTTATTTTGCAATATGACCATTGAATCAAACTGGAATGGAAAAGTTGACTCAGTAAATTCTCCAGTTAATATTTTATCCAAGCCTTGCATCATTATCTCCCTCATTTCATTCATTCATGGTATGAATACAAACCCCTCAGGTTTAAAATGCTTATCTAGATTTCCATTATAAGATTTTGGAAATATACCAGTTTTATTTAAAACAATGAACCGAAACACAGCCATAAAAGAACTTGGATTTACTTAATAAACTATGTTTTAATTTCTTAAGCATGTTATTGGCAATGTTTAAAAGTGAGCTGAAAAATAAGATATCCCTGAAAATTAGGTATACCGAAGGCCTGTTCTAACACTCCTTGACAGATACAAATTAATAAAAATGTTTGCAAAATTATATTCACATAATATTTAATGTTTATGTACTTATGTACCCAGAGTCTTGTTATGAGGGTATTTCAAATGTAAGATGGACTGAAGAGGTAGTGACTTATTTAGAAAACATTTCATGAGGCTCTATGGATAAAGCAATATTTTCATTACTAGAAATTTGAAGATGAGTAAGACACATTGTTGAAAAAAGCATCTCTGTAAATAAATAATAGAGACATAATGCAATAACACACATACACATGCATTTAGTAAACCATTCATATGGCCTGGGTCTGGTGTGTTGGAATGGATTTAAAGTTATATTGGACTTACTTTCTAAGAACTAGTAGATCATTTTCAATAAAAGACTTGGGGGGATATTTTAGGCAAATGAAACAGCATAAACCAAGACTCAAAGCATTAAAGTAAGTGTGCAAACTAAGGCCCAGTGCAGGTCAGACTTGGTCAGAGAAAGAACTGATTGTACAAGTGGCAAATGAGATCGGTTGAGCAGGATAGTGATCTAAATAATAGGGATTTTGGGGACTGTAGACCTGAATAAATAGGGAATAGTCAGACTGATTCAGCCAGCACATGACGCCGAGAAAAATCAAAGTGAAGGTCATGTTGATCACACATAATTGCATCATTTTGATTCTAGCTCTGAAACTGATTATTTGGGTCATCTTTGCTAATTTATTCAATCTCTATGCACATATAAAAGAAGTAGCTGATTCAAAAGGTCCCTAAGCCTAGTTATAGCTTTGAAAGACTGGCTGGAGTTCTGAGATCACCACTCTGGTTGTTACTGGATGCAGAATCCATGCACACCCTAGCTAGCAAATATATGCATAGGACACCATCGAAGAGACCAACTAGAAAGCAATGAGTACCAATATTTGATGCACATTTTGTTATTTTCCTTAGCATTTAAAGAGTCTTGAAGTACTTATTTAAAACTCTCTTACATAGTAGACACTTAGCATACATTTTTAGATACCTAGCACCACTTGAATGTCTTTTCAATGTGAGACTTTTCCGTGTTATGAGTGCTGTCTTTAAGGCAGGAGCCAGGAAATCAGTTTCCCACTTTCTTTGCAGCTGGAGTTCAACACATGACCTCAGCTCCACAGTTTGCATGCATCTGACCAAAATTTTCTTTGTGAAGAGAGTGAGCTGAGGAAGTAGAAACCCATGTGGTGCAGAACTCGATCTTTTCAAGGTAGCGATTGAAGAGGTCCTGGCAGAGGATTCTTCACTAGTAATGTGAGTTCAAGTGCCCATGCTACTGACAGCAGCAGCCAGACTCCACTGCCTCAGTCTGTCAGTGTGACCTGAACATCTAAGCCGGCTGTGTGCAACCTTACAGTGTGGTTCTTGACCCTCCTGTGTGCTACCTATATTTTTCAGTAAATTTCTCTCTGCTTAAACTAATGAGAGTGGATTCTAGATTCACATCTAAGAATCCTTTTTGATCCAGAAATCTGACCTTCTTTTGCCAAATTCTTTGGCTGAGTGGAAACATCATGAGTCAGTGCCAGAATGTTATTCCTCTTGGAATAAATAATGCATTTCTTTCCATTAATCTTTTGACAATGACAAAAATGGTGAATTTCCACATAAAGCATCTGAGGACTCAGCAGTGAGTCAGGCTGGTGTCGCCGGGGTTCTCATCTGCCAACTTTTCCAAAATCTGATGCAGCAAATTGGTCTAAGGAAATACCTGCTGAAACTTAAAATCTCTTGATAGAGAGACTGACTGAGAGAAAAAGGTAAGGAAAGAGGAATTAGATAAAATATGGACAAAGTAAATCTGTAATGAGAGCCAAAACTTAAACAGTTGGAAGAGAAGATGGTGAAGGAAAAGTATAATGGGGGTTGGTCCTTGCCTGCTGTGGGCTCCGGAACTGGAAGGATTCTCTACACCTCAATATGTCCCAAGTGCCTCCATACCTTAAATTGTACCACTCAGTATAATTTATTTTGATTAATTACAGCCCTCTCCAGTTGTCTCCATTACAACTGATATGTCAAGCATAGGTAACCCACCAAGCCGTTAACAACCGTGTGGGACAATGAGTGAGATTCTCATTGCCTGGTTTGCATCCATCCCTTGCAACCCTCACCTTTTAAATCATACCCTTCTTTTTCCTCACCCCTGTCATTCTCCTAAGTCTTACTTACATCTTGCATCCTGTTTTCACAAGCTTTCACGAAGCTATTTCTAAAGATTTACATTCGCCAGGTAACTGTAACGGAGTTTTGCTTCCCTGAGGACATGCAACTCCTGGATGGGGTAGACTTCTGATCCTTTCTTTTTCTGTCCTACCTTTGCCAGTTGTGTGAAGAGGTGTCTTCAATTTTGCTTTAGCCTAGTTTTCTTACAGCCCTTGGCATCATGCAGTACCACAAAGCCCTAATAGAACCTTAGCCTAGTAGGCTCATAGACTGTCTTTGTTTTCTTTTATTCCATATATATATTTCCTATATATATATTTTAATTGAATTTAGGGGGTGACATTGGTTAATAAAATTATATAGGTTTCTGGTGTACAGTTTTACATCATCTGTAAATTGCATTGTGTGTTCACCACCCCAAGTCAAGTCTCCCTCCATCACCATCTACATCCCCTCTTTCACCTGTTGCCACTTCCCTTTCCCTCCTGCAAATCCCCACACTATTATCTGCTTTCCTTGCAGGTTGTTGAGGCTGACATAGGCTCATTTTAAGTTTCTCCTCATTTTACTGTCTTTACTCCACACTTCTGTCTTATTAGACACCTTAACTGTCTTCCCACAGCCTCCTTCTCACCTGGTACACAGAACTACTATATAAAGTATACTGTGGTGGATTGTTAAACTATGCATATGATAACCTAGATGCAATATATGTTTGTGCAGAGGTTGATATGGTGAGTTAAAGTGTGTAGAATTTTACACGACTTCAGTTCTATGGGACTATATGACAGAAAAAGTAACTAGTCCCTGGGGGCCTAAACCAGGACATCTGTCCTTCAAAATCGCACTTCTCAATGTTTTCCTCCATGGAGTGCCCATGACAAATGCATTTCCAAGTGAGGATCTCCTACTGGCAAATCTCTGTAGACCCATTTATTATTATTTTTTCTTTAAGATAGTAAGACAGCAAAGAGATTATAGGGGGTCTGCTCTGAATGTAAACTTGGCAATCATTCACAAACGTTAACTCAGGTTGGTGGCACATGCTAATGACATATTCTGCTGTAGATCAGAACACACTGATAGGAAGTGTCACCTCAACCTACGATGTATAACCCAATGTCTTGTCTACCTCTTAGTTGCCTCCCACACTTGCAATTAAGACTATGCCTATTTACCTATTTGTCTTCTTACCTCACATTTTTGGATGTGCTTCTTCTTTTGGTGCAATATAAAAGGTCTTCTGGGTAAGGGTACCTTTTCAAAATTATATAACACAGCTACTTTCTCCTAGGAAGCAATGAGGTATCTGATATATCTTGTCCATCCATCTGTGCCAAGACTCACTCATCTGCTTAGCACTTACCCAACTAACTTTTCTGGAAGCAGATGAGTAAGACACTAGCCAAAATCTTTACCTGGTTCTGCTTCAGCAAAGCTGGGCATACACTTTTGATCAAATATGACCTTTATCAGGTAGTAAATATTTTCACTTTGTAAGGATTAAAAAAGAAAAAACTCAGCTAAGCATAGTTCATGCTAGTAGCAAAACTGAGCTACAAATCAGTTTAACAATGTTTTCACCTCTGTTTTGTTATATCCCTTAGCCACACACAGCTTAAGGGCTGCTGATAATAATTAGATACACAAATAGGGTGAGGGCTTTCCATGGTCTCTTCACCAAATCAGTGAAAATCAGGCATATTCATAAGGAATACTCACAAGTTTGCATCTTCATAACATTATAACTTCCACTGGATTTTAGTTTTTAGGTAACAATTATATGTAATGAGGTCTGCACATTGATACTCTGAGGATGGAGAAAATGAGAACTCAGATGGTTAGTGTGATCTGATTTTTGTTATAATTATGTTTGCAATTTACAGAGAGTGTATTATTTTAGCTGAAGACATGGTTTAAACCAAATGAAGTCTTTTAAAATTCTCAACATGATATAAAGTCTTACACAAAGCTCTCTCTCTCTCTCTCTCTCTCTCTCTCTCTCTATATATATATATATATATATTTGTTTGCTATATATGTAATTCTCTACATAAAATTACCTCCCTACAATTTTTAATGAGAAGATAAAATAAGTATATTAGTTTTGACTAGATGTTACATTACTTTTATAGAAGATATTTAAAAAATATTGATATTTTATTCATTTTGATGATATTTCAAATGAATTTAGCCTAAAATGGAACTTATTTACTTATCTAAATAACTCAGATATCATGAAGTTTTTCTCTTTTAAATTGTCATAAACAAGAATGAGCTTTGGTTTTAGCTGGTGTCATTTTTTATGACTAAAAAAGGTTAGTTATTGCAGAGTCCAAGTAGAAAGATGTTGGTAAATTGGTACTCATCAGAAAGAATCATTTGTTATTTCTGTGTCTAATTAAATATAATAAATCCACTTTAAGAGGCTTTGCTGATGTGATATGTAATACTGTCTTCATTCCATTGAATAAAATTAAATAAAAGGCTCTTTATCACACACGTTTATATACAATGGAACAAAAACGTTGTGCAGTCAGCCTTAACAATATTGTCCAGGGTCTCCTTTCTGGGCATAGTATTGGATGAGAAGCTTTTCTGTGTGTTGCATACTATTTCTTTGCCATGACACATGGTCTGCACTAAGATGCCAGTATCATGATTTGGGTCCCTTTTTATAGAGTATTAATCTTTGCTCCCAAATTTGCCTGGAGTACAGTTTGAGTCTCATGAGCCTTTAGCAATTGGTTTCCACCCAAAGTGTTGGCTTCCCTCCTTCATGCTCAGTAAAAATCTGGCTGAAGCTATGGGTCACTGCCAGACCCTAACTCAAGGGTGTGTTCCTTCTCCATCTTCTATATTGAGACCAGGCTTCCACAATTGGTACAGCCTCACAGTGCTTGTAAGGTAACATCACTACCATCACCAAGGTGACACTTACCTAGAAGCTACTATTAATCTCTTTGTGCCCAATAATAAGTGCCAATGTTATACATGCACACATATAGAGAGATGACACACTGCATAACACATAATACAAAATATTCTATTTTCTTTTTATAATTAAATTTATTGGGATGGCATTGGTTAATAAGATTAAATAGGTTTCAAGTGTACATTTCTATGATATATGATCTGTATATTGCATTGTGTGCCTACCACCCAAAGTCATCTTTTTTCATCATATATTTGACCCCCTTTACCATTTTCTATTCTCCCACCCCCTTCTCTCATGTAACCACATACTGTTGTCTGTGTCTGTGAGTTTCAGTTTTATATCCCACATATGAGTGAAATCATATGTTTCTTAGGTTTTTCTGACTGATTTATTTTGCTTAGCATAATATTCTCAAGGTCTATCCATGTTGTGGTAAATAGCAATATTTTATCATTTCTTATGGCTGAGTAGTATTCCATTGTATATATGTACCACATCTTGTTTATCCAATCTTCTATCAAAGGACACTTTGGTTGTTTCCATGTCTTGGCCAATGTGAATAATGCTGCAATGAGCATGGCGGTGCATATATCTTTGTGAATATATGTTTTCAATTTATGGAGGATAGATACCTAGAAGAGGGATTGCTGGGTAATATGGTAACTCTATTCTTAATTTCTTGAAGAACCTCCATACTGTTTTCTGTAATGGCTGTACAAGTTTAAATTCTGACCAATAGTGAATGAAGATTCCTTTTTCTCCACAACCTTTTCAACACTTGTCATTAGTTGTCTTATTGATAACAGCCATTCTGACATTTCAAATGTGTATATATAACTAGGAGGAAAGGGGGTTAGGGCAGTGGTCCCCAACCTTTTTTGGGCCATGGACCGGTTTAATGTCAGAAAATATTTTCACGGACCGGCCTTTAAGGTGGGATGGATAAATGTATCACATGACCGAGACAAGCATCAAGAGTAGTCTTAGATAGATGTAACAGAGGAAATTTGGTCATTTTAAAAAAATAAAATGTCGTTCAGACTTAAATATAAATAAAATGGAGATAATGTAAGTTATTTATTCTTTCTCTGCGGACCGGTACCAAATGGCCCACGGACTGGTACCGGTCCACAGCCTGGGGGTTGGGGACCACTGGGCTAGGGGATAGGTAAAGATTGGTAAAGAAGGGGAAAATGGGGATGGAAACAGACTATGCTTGGGGTGGTGGGTGCACAAGACAATGGCAGATGATGTTTTTTGAGTTGTGCACTTAAAACTGGTATGATTTTGTGAACCAATGTTACCCCAATAAATTCAGTAAAAAAGAATTATGCATAACATACCAATGTTTTTCTATAATATCCCAAAACAGTGTCTATGGAAGCAGAAAAGAGACAATGAAACTCAACAAACAAGTTCTGGGTTTTATGTTTGACTCTTGAGTCACCACCAACCTGTTTTCCACAGCAGCTATACCATTTTATATCACCCCAGCAAAGCACAAGGGCTCCCCTTTCTTCACATTCTCGCCAATGAAAAAAATTTATAAGCATCCTAATAGATGTGAATAGGATCGCATTATGATTTTGGTTTGCATCTCCCTAATGACTAATAATGTTGAACATATGTTTATTGACCATTTGGAGAAATGTCTACATAAATCTTTGGCTTATTTTAAAATCAGGTTGTTTGTTGTGGTTGAATTGTAGGGGTTGTTTATGCTTTCTGGATACTAACCCCTTATCAGAGAGATGATTTGCACATACCTGCTTCCTTTCCATGGGTTGCTTTTTTACTCTGTTGATCATGTCCTTTGATGCACAAAAGTGTTTGATTTTGCTGTAGTCTAATTTACCTATTTGTCTTTTGTTGCCTGTGCTTTTGGTGTCATTGTCATGATATTGCTACAGATCTAAAGACATGAAGATTTTTCCCCAATGTTTTTTTCTAAGAGTTTCATAATTTTAGTTCTCAAGCTTATTGACCTATTCTGAGTCAATTTTTGTATTTGGTGTAAAAGTAAAGGTCCACCTTCATTTTTTTTTTTTGCATGTAGATTTTAGTTTTCCCAGCACCATTTGTTTCAAAGATAGAATGTCATTTTATTGATCTTTATTAGAATATTATTAATTTTAATAACTTGTTTATATATAAATTAATCTGTAGATTAATTTGGGGTTTCTATGAAGACATTTATATAAGCATTCATGTTATGTTTTTATTAGGAGAAAATCACTGGCCATAGAAAAGGTAGAGGGTAGCATCCTTACCTTGGTGGCCAACGACTAATCTTCAAACTGAGTTCTTGCAACAAGTGAGAGGGGGTAATTCTAAAAAATAATGAAACACCATAAAAAAGATTATAGAACTAATATGTTAATATTTATTGGGTTCAATGTTATCCTTTTTCTTTTGTTTAAATGCAATGAGAAAACATGGTAGATATTTTTTTCTCAGTGTTTTTATGCTATGTTTTGTTACCAATAAATCTACTGCATGACTATATATGCTGGAGAGTGATACTCCCTCTCACCCTGATTCTAGGGTTCTCTGATGTACAAGAGAGAAAGCAGAGCACTGTTTAGATACAGAGAAGTGGATCTGATCAAGTGTGCAGTAAAAGCCCAGGGAACCTTGGATTTCTTGGCAGTTAGCATGCAATTTCTAATTTGAAAAGTGACAAATTTTACATTAAGTAGGTGACTCTCACATGGGTATTTTAGTGTTGGTTGCAACAATGAACCAGAAGATGATGCAGAAACCAATATCAGGAAGACAGAGACTTTATTATCTGTGCTCATAAACAAGGATTTTTATTTATTTATTTATTTAGTTTAGAAAGGAGAGGGAGAGACAGAGAGAGAAAGAGAGAGAGAGAGAGAGAGGGAAGGGGGGAGGAGCTGGAAGCATCAACTCCCATATGTGCCTTGACCAGGCAAGCCCAGGGTTTCGAACTGGTGACCTCAGCATTTCCAGGTTGGTGCTTTATCCACTGCGCCACCACAGGTAAGGCAACAACAAGGATTTTTTAATAAAGTAATTGATAAGAGTTGTTTATTAACTGCAGTAACACTGCACTATCACATGACCATTAGCTATATAGTTCCTGTGGCCGTATGCATTGTATATACATAGGTCTACCTCCCTCCTTCTCTGCTTAAGTTAGATGGTTAGATCATTATACATATTGAACTCCATAGAATGAGTTCATTTTCTACTAACACTTACCTTTTTTTAATAGACCTTACAGTAGAATAATTTCCCTGTGCATTATTTATGAGAAAATCTGAACTGGGTGAAAGCATTGTTTGTTAAACCAGTAAGCTGAAACTAAGGGTAGAATTTCCCTTATAAATGGTGCCTACACATACCTAATCCTGTTTGGGTGCCATATTTCACATAAATATTATTAAGAGGAGACATAACAAAATAAATAATATGATAATAGTTTTTAATGTTATTGCACATGTTATTGTGTGTGATTCTTCCATTCTCTGAATTATGAAATCCTACCACACTGAACTGTGTAAGACCTCAATTCAACATCTCTACATCTCCAGCTCTGTAGACATGGAGCATGGGGCACAGAAGAGTAAAGACACATGTGTTACCCTTGAACATGTGTTGTGTTCTTGCCTCAGCCTTTCACCCAGTTCCATTATTTCCTGTGCTTCAACCTCCTCAGTCTCCCCATGGACTTTGTTGCTGCTCAGAGGCTTCAATGGAGGCAAATTTCTCAAACTCAACATGCACCTTCTCACCCTTTGTCATATCAATAAACACTTCGACTCAGGTACCAAAAAACCTGATTGAGTTGGACACAAGTTTTACATGTCCAGTTATGAAGAAAGTGGGAAAGCCTTACACCTGGCAAATGCCTAGGCTTCCACATAATGATTTTTTTCAATGGCATTCAAAATAGAATATTTGTATTCTCAGTTCTTTAAAGAGGTGGCAAGATTAAAGCGCAATGCAAGTGTTTGAATGGATTGATCTTTTCTTAGCGAGCCAGCAGATGGCAAATGTAGTTCAGTAGAGGAATGCAAAATAAATTGATCACAAATGTTATGTCCTAATTATAAGACATGCAGATTGGAAAACAGATTTTTTGTGGCTATTATATGAAAATGATGAAAACCATTAGTTTAATGAATACCTAGTAAGCTCCATTTTTATATCTACTGTAATATATGCATGCATATATTTAAATAAATAAAGTATCGTTCTGTATATTTGGTGTAGTCTGAGAACTCTTAAGCTGAGCCATATTCAGCAGAGGGCTGTTGTATGACTCTAAACATAAGCAATTAAACATTTCTGCAGTGAGAATTTTACAATGTAGGCACATTTAAATAGAAATACAAGAGACATCAACATTCTAACGCAGACCACTTGGAAGGATCAATAAGAAAGTAATAATGAATAGAAAGCTGGTTTTTTCTTTTACTTTAAAAAAAATCTCTCAAATAAGAACAATGTACTCTTAAATTGAATTTGGATTTTTGTTAAGGTGACTGTAACAGAATTACATGGACCTGGTGGCTTAAACAGGCAGTTCAAATAATAGAAATTTACTTAGAGTTCTGGAGGCTAGAAGTGTAAGATCAATGTGCTATCTGGGTTAATTTCTTTGGAGACCTCTCATCTTGGCTTGTGGGTGTCCATCTTCTCCTTCTGTGGTCATATGCTCTTGTGTGAGTCTGTGTCTTAATCTCTTTTTTTTTAAGGACACTAGTCATATTGAATTAGAACCCATGCTCATTTCATCTTAATGATCTTTTTAAAAGGCTTTCTCCAAAGTGACATTCTGAGGTCCTGCGGGTTAAGATTTCATCATATATTCTTTTTGAATGGAAGTACAATTTAAACCATAACCCTATTTTATAGTTTTGAAAATAAAATTTTCTTACTGCATATCAGTACCCTTCCTATTGAATAATCATTAATTGAGGTATATTATATGATAGATATAGATAAGTTGAAGTTTGCAATTATAATTGCCCAGAGTATGAAGTCTAACTATGCCATTAAACAATATTCACATAAGCACAGGCTATATTCTAGGGGCTGCATTTCTTTTCCTCCCCAGAAGTAGATCTTTTGCTTTTTTGCAGGTCATATCCACTTTCCAGTTCCTAGTTGAATTAATGAATTAATTCTTGTATTAAATATTTATTGCAATGTTATACATTTTAGAGTTTATCATTACTTTGTTGGCTGTTTTTTGGCTTCAACAATGATGTTTGGGTTGGATTACAAGCTACTATGGGCTTGGCACTGAAATAAAATTAGTTACATTATTTCATTAGTTCTCACAAAAATCCAATAAGGCAGAAAGAGTTTTAAGCACACAGATGAGGAAAATGGGGTCCTATGAAATCACATCAGAGTATTAGTTTTCTATTGCTACAGAAGAAATTATTACAAACTTAGTAATTTACAACAACACTCCTAAGTCAGTTAAGAGTCCTGTGGGTCTGAAGTCTATTGGGGTGTGGCTGGATTTTCTGCTCAGGATATCACAAGTGTGAAATCAAAGAGCTATCTCACCCGAGTTCTCACCCAAAGGCTCTGACAAAAACATTTGCTTCTAAGCTCATTCAGGTTGTTGGCAGGATCCAGTTCCCTGTGGTTCTAACACTGAAGTCCTGTTTCCTGGCAGCCAGGGGACCACTCTCAGCTTCTTTCCTTGCCACCTGCCCCCTGACTCCTCCATCTTCAAGCTAGTGACTTCATGTCAAATCTATCTCATGCTTCAAATCTCTGACTCTGCCTTTCCTCTGACCTCTACATCCAGATTTAACGGATTCTTATGTTTACATTTGTTCCCCTCATAATCTCTCTTTCTCAAAGTCAACTGTATCATGTAATATAACTTAACTGCAGAAGTAAAATTATTCTATTCATAGTCTTTACTTATGCAGGTCATGCATACCAAAGTGTGAGAATTCTTGGAAGTCATCTAAAAGTTTGCTGATACAATGTTTAACTGTGGCCCCAATGATGTTTTATAACAAACCACCATGAAATCTCAGTAGCATGCAACTGTTTGCTTTTATTTGCCTCACATATCCATGTGTCGGTGTTTATATGTGTGTATAGGGGTCAGTTGGTCTAGTTCAAGCTTAGCTTGGGGACTTTAGCTGGGTTAGCTTTGCTACTTGTGTCTGTGTTCCTTAGCTTTAGAAAAACAGCCAACTGGGCAAAATGATGACCATGTCATAAAGTGGGAAGAAAGGTGCAAAGCTGACATGGCCTAGACTCAGGACTGGCACTTTTGGTGCCAGTCACTTGCTCTTCATTTTATTGGCAAAAGCAATTCACATGGTCAACATCAAGCAGCAAAGGAATATTCTCCTTTGTGGGAAAAACTGCAAAGTCATAAAACAAAGAAGGTAGATACAGGGAAGGGTGATGAATTGGGACACAGATAAATCTAGCAGATTTGTGCCTTGCCATAGTGACCATCCCACAGCCCGCACTGTGTTTCCCTTCCTGTGCTATCTGAATGGGTGAGTTTTGTTCTCATTGCTCCATATATGAATGATTCTTCTATGTTTGCTTGACCAATGTTTTCTGTAAAGAGCCAGACAGTAAATATTTTAGGTCTTGTGAATTGTACTGTTTCTGACACAATTGTTCCGCATGGAGGCATGAAAACAGCCATGAGCAATACATATATAAAACCTTACTTACAAAAGCTGGCCACAGGTTGGCTTTGGCTTATAGGATGATATTTGTTGATTTTTGGTCTATATTCAGTTAATTATGATTTGACTATATTTGATGTTTTGGTCAAACGCTGCCAAGACAACATTAAATAGCAAATTATGCAGTCAGTTGCTTCTCTTAGCAAACATTTTTTATGATACTGACAGCTCTGGGAGGACTTCATCCAGGCTAACATGGGTGGGTGGCTTTGCTCTTCCCTGTGGGTTGGTGCACTTGGAACTAGATAGCAGGTGGAGCCAGACCTGCTACACAGGTGTTTGTTCTGGGCCCAGGTTGACAGGGTCATGATTACTTGGTACGAACTCAGCTTACGGTGGTTCACCCAAATGAAAGAAGCAACAAAGCTCTCCTCATGTCATGTCTAGTAACATTGAATCTGTCAAAGTAGTCACAGGGTCAGGCTGAACATAAACAACATGATAACATATACTTATCTGTTCATAGTAAGAAAAGAAGGACAGAGAATATGTAGAAAAAAAAATTCAAATAATCACATCTGGCTGACTTATAAGACATGACAATTTCAGCTAACTATTCATCCTTTATTTTCTGGACCCAGAAATATTCTGCACAATGGAACTCATTTATTATGATATCAGTGTGACTTTGGTGAAATAACTTTAAATAAACAGGAAGCACTCTAAATATATATGCACACAGGAGAGGAATGGTTATATTTTCCTGTATGGTTTTTCCCCTCATTAATTCACTTGGATTATTCGTCACTTACAAAACAACAGGAAAAAAATGACTTGAAGAGGCCTATCCCTCCCATAGAAATTATGCCAAGTACCAATCAAATTCTCAGCAGGTAAATTTGTAGAACTGTAAAGAGGTGTGTAGCATCTACAGCGGACCAGTTCAATCTTATTCACTGCATGATGTAACTGAGAGAGATTGGGCCACATAAACCAGATAACAAATTGCCCCGAAGTGTAGGGGCTTAACACAACACCAGCATTTTATTATCTCTCGTGATATCTATAGACCAGAAATTAGGACACAATTCAACTGGGTTGTTCTGGTGGTGGGTCTCTATCAAGCAGGTAGACATGCTCTGCCTCCCATGCCCCAGCTTCAGAAATCACTGGGATATCTTGCCATACTTGACTTAAAATTTCAGTCAGAAAATGCAGTCTAGTTTCAAGGAGAAAGGACAAAGACCCTACCTCTTGGTGAGAATGGTGTCAAAGCCACATTGTAATGTGAGCATGTAGAATGATAGACACTGTTATAATTATCTTTGAAAAGTATTGTCTTTTATATAGCATATCCCTCATGAACCCCAAAGACACAAAGGAGTGGTGACATATTACTTCAGACCAGTGCCATGGCGTTGGCATGTATACATACATACGTGTAAGAAGAGGTGAAGCAGCTGACAGCACGCACTGGATCCGGGAACAGCAAAATCACAAAAGAGCCAGCACGTATTCAGGGAAAGCTCAGCAAGTGGATGTCAGAATAGCAGCTTAAATGCTATTGCCTTTTCCAATAGCAGGGGATGTGAGATTTCAGCAGTTAGATGACCCAAAGGGGCTGGAGCAGTTGAGCCCTTTTGTGCTCTTGAAACAACCTGCAAGCACTCTATTATAAATCAGGACCAACAGTGAGGAGAAAATTTTGGAAAATAAATGAAAATCGAGTAAAATGGGACATTAAAGGTAACAGAAAAGATGCTCAGATAAAAGTGAGGATGAGAGCAGGGTCAGGCTATCTCACAAAGGAAGTTGCCATACTTTGGTACTACCCAAATGCAATGGAACATTGATTATCAAGGACACAGACTAAGGTTAAATGGTCCAGATTCAAGCATTTAGCAGCTAAGGCCAGGACCCTGGCTGACAAAACCTGAAAGAGAATCTAAAACAAGCAAATATCAAATAGGCAGAGGCTGAATGACAGGGTGTTTGGCACAAATATATTCATGAGGGACAATTCCAAAGACAATCAGTGATAACTTAGTGATGTTGTTGATTTATTTTCCAGTCCTGTGTTTATAAGACATGACCAAGTGAATAAAATAGTGGCTGTCAGTAAACCATCACATTTTAGCCAGTAGAACTTCCACTCATTCACTTACACCTCCCTGTTCCTCCCTCCCTCCCTCCCTCCCTCCCTCCCTCCCTCCCTCCCTCCCTCCCTCCCTCCCTCCTTCCTCCCTCCCTCCCCCCCTCCCTCCGTCCCTCCTTTCCTTCCTTCCTTCCTTCCTTCCTTCCTTCCTTCCTTCCTTCCTTCCTTCCTTCCTTCCTTCCTTCCTTCCTTCCTTCCTTCCGTAGTTATCGAGCCCCAGTCAGGTACCAGGAACTATGACAGCAACTGGGAGTATAGCCTCTTTGCTTGTTCACTTGTATCCTCATTTGATTCCGAATCTGGTATTGTTTGCATGCTGATTCCGTTCAATTGTAATCTCTTTGATTTTCACATGGTCTCAAAGCTTGCATTTATTTCCCTGAGTTTAACTTTCTATTCTCCCTAGCTGCTGTGGATGGGCTAATGCCTGTGTCTTCTTGCTTCACATTGTAGGAAAATCTGTCTGTGATAAACATGGATATTTGTACTCAGGAAAGGTTAGTGATGCTCTCTTTCCATTAGGGTAGAAGTTTTGGGTAAACACCCTGGTGGGGGGGTGACATTTGGGTATGTCAAATACTGATTAGAAGTTTACTAATGTGCTGGTCACAAAGGGGAAATATTAGACCCACAGAAGAAATATAAGATAATATAATTCTCATATCTAAATATAGTAATATGACTTAGCACAGAGAGATGGATAGCTACTATGTCCCTTACTGAAATTCTCCATATCATGTCTCAAGAAAGCTTGTGTCAAATCCTACATAGAAGATAACTTATATTTGATATTTTATGAGCACTTGAACTATTAATAACTGTGATATTCATTAATGAGAGAAATCACCATATATTTTAGTAATTAGGTATATGAGTGACAAAATTAATCACTGATTTTGAATATTAAGAAGCTTAATTAATATTTTTGCCTAAAAGTAACATTATTTTACTTTTATAGTGAGGTTGGCCCAAAGATTACCAGCAAATAGCAGCTACATTTCTTTTAATCAAAAACGTAATTTTTAATCTGTTTAAAAACATGGAGTAGGTCCATGTTCAGTCATATTGCCCTTGACATTATTTCTTGGCATTAAAGCTTCAAAAGAATATGATAACAAGCAAAGGCCTCCTTGACGACACATTTTAGAATGTCCCTCAAAGAACTGCCAATTTTCAGTGGAACTTATTGTAATTCTCCTGACATTACAATAAGTTAATCACAATAAATTGACTCATCGCAGAACCATTCAACACTGCCCTTTTAAAATATGAAGACTGAAAATGTAGCTTAAGTAATTGATGCTAAGTTTTTCTTTCTGACAACATTTAGCTAAAAGGCTTAATTACTTCTTTAAGGCAATACCTTTTTTTGTAGTACTTAAACAGTACCCTCAGTATAGACAGTGCTTGTCGGCTTATAAATGATGGCAATTAATCACACATTCTGCTCATTGAGTGTACCCACTGTTATTTAAAGGCATATATGGGAGTAGGAGAAGCAGGCTATACATTATAGCCCTGCTTTATAACATTTGAAATGGGGATTCTATTTGGCAAAACATTGATTTAATTCATCCTAAGTCTGGTTAAAGAATGATGGCACTGTACGAGGCTTGAGGGAACATAAATAGCTTTAAAACTATACTAAAGTTATATAACTTGTCAAAGACACAGTTTTTGATCAATACAAAACATTTAATCTTCTCTTTGCTGAGATGAAGTTGAGCAGAGCTTTACAAAGCAGTTGTATGTGCTATGCAAAGCCTTTTACAAAGCAGTTGTATGGTATTATGCAAAGCCTTTTACAAAACAGTTGTATGGCGCTATGCAAAGCCTTTTACAAAGCAGTTGTATGGTACTATGCAAAGCCTTTTACAAAGCAGTAGTATGGTACTATGCAAAGCCTTTTACAAAGTAGTAGTATGGTACTATGCAAAGCCTTTTTCAAAGCAGTTGTATGATACTATGCAAAGCCTTTTACAAAGCAGTTGTATGGTACTATGCAAAGCCTTTTACAAAGCAGTAGTATGGTACTATGCAATGCCTTTTACAAAGCGGTAGTATGGTACTATGCAAAGCCTTATTACAAAGCAGTTGTATGGTACTATGCAAAGCCTTTTACAAAGCAGTTGTATGGTACTATGCAAAGCCTTTTACAAAGCAGTTGTATGGTACTATGCAAAGCCTTTTACAAAGCGGTAGTATGGTACTATGCAAAGCCTTTTACAAAGCAGTTGTATGGTACTATGCAAAGCCTTTTACAGAGCAGTTGTATGGTACTATGCAAAGCCTTTTACAGAGCAGTTGTATGGTACTATGCAAAGCCTTTTACAGAGCAGTTGTATGGTACTATGCAAAGCTCTTGGGCACATGGCACCAATTTGATCCTCACAGTGACATTGCAAGCTAAATTTTTCATTTAAAATTTCATTAAAAAATTAAATCTTTTTTATTTATAAAATAAAACTGAGACTGGCAACTTATAATTTAAGAAAATGTATAGAACTAGAAGCCAGAGCTTCTGAATTCAACCCAAATCATCCTTTTATTAAGGATATTATCCGTGTTTGATGGTCAAGTGCTTAAATCTGGTTTTGTAATCCAGTTTACACGTAAGAAAGTAGTATAACCTGATGGCTGAGTGAGACCCTTTTAGTGGGAACTGACTGTTCATACCCTGGCTGATGAGAAAAGATGCTAACCACCCACATACTCAGTTCTGAGAAATATAAGTAATTGTACAAGTTTATTCCCCAGGAAGCTTACAAATGTGTTGGTTGAGAGAGCCAGCCATACCACTATCATCCCATCTTCATGCACGTTTCCTCCCCTCCTTTGCCCCCACCTCCCATTTTTTTGAGTAGTGCAGTGTCTGTGAATAAGTGTAGCTTATATGCATTCAGTGAGAACCTACCATGTCCCAGGCCCTGTTCTTATTGCTTGAGAACTCTGTTCCCCCTACACTCTCCAGAGGAAGAAAGACACTAAAGGGAATAACTTATATTTTCTAGCAACTATGAAAAGAGAAAAAAATATACATAATTTTCTGGCTTGGTGTTTCATATTAGTGAATAATTGACTTGGCTTCCTCTATAAGAGGATGTGTGTTAGAGATTTCAGAAAAAAATATCATGGTGGATCATGGTGAAGCACTACCAGGCAGAGATCAGCAGTACTGCCTTCCCACTCTTAAATTTCTAGCTCCTGAGAGGAAAATGTGTGTGTGTGTGTGTGTGTGTGTGCATATAATGTGTATATACATATATAAATATATGCATGCATACCAATGTATCTATATATACACATCTGTATATATATGTATACACACACACACTCACATACACAGTAATAAACAGAAAAAAACTGAGTTTAAGAAGTTAGTTCACATGATTGTAGGGACTGACAAGTATGAAATCTGTGAGTAAGCCAGCAAACTGGATATTCAAGTGAGTTGATATTTCAGTTTTTAGTCTAAGTTCCTAATGGAAGAAGTCTGGAAACTTCCACAAGGTTTCTATGTTGCAGTCTTCAGCAGATCCTTTCTTTCTTTCTTTCTTTCTTTCTTTCTTTCTTTCTTTCTTTCTTTCTTTCTTTCTTTCTTTCTTTCTTTTTAGGAAAACCTTCATTTTTTCTCTTAAGATTTTCTACTGATTAAATAAGGCTCACCCATGTTATGAAGAGTCATTTGCTTTCCTCAAAGTCTACTGATTTAAATGTCAATCACATCTAAAAAATACTTTCACATCAAGTGTTTGAAAAAACAACTGGGCGCCATAACCTAGCCAAGGTGAAACATAAAATCAGCTATTACAGATAAGATTGGGAATTTTAGTTTAATGGTGACAACACAGTTTGGTGCAAAGTGGACAGTTCACCAAAAAGGTATAAAGTAATGCATCCAGCTTGGGGTACTGCCTAGAGAGCACAGGAGAATCTTACTTGGGAGTAGCAGTGCCAAGACATTCAGTTTGGTCGAGTCTCCCATCATTGGAATCTCCTGGAACTCTCCCTGGTTGAACCAGTCTTTCACATTGAATTTTTCCTTGACATCTAGCTGGGTAAGCAGTCATGACAACATCGATTCTCCATAGACAGCAAGTTCATTTTTGATTTCGGGGCAAATAACGTCCCCAGAGTGATGGGGTGGGATGTGTATGAGAGAAAGAGGTCACTTCTCTGAACTATTAGACTTTCATCCACTTTGGGGGTAGATGGGGGGAGGGTAGTGGTGTGATGAAGAGCGAAGAATTTGGCATCACCGAAGACCTTGAAGTGATTGTTGCTTTAATAGCAGAAGTTATTAAGAAAGTTTTTAAAAAATAGCTTGAAATTACATTAATGGGGCTTGCCCCACCCCAACCCACCTCAAGGGCAAGGAGGTAGAGTCTAGTAGAGCATGGCTGGGAGGAAATATAAAATCAATACATGTTTATTCAAACTAATAAGCTCCTCCATAATTGTGTTAATATGATAGGAGGTCCTGCAAAATATTAGCTATTTTATACACACAGCAACTCTATAATGTCAGGGTTACTTTCTCTATTGTATAGATGAGGAACCTGAGTTAGGGAAATTATGTAACAGCAAAGATCACACAAGTTACTGTAGGTAGATTTGGGACTTTTATTCAAAAGCAATTGAATTTGAAATTCATTCTCTTCTCCATCCTGTGTTGCATGTTGCATTTCCCTAAAACCTACTCTAATATAGATTTACCAGACTAATAGATTCCTTATAAATGCAATTGGAGTTGAGTCTGCATGATATCATTGGAAATCAGTTACTATGTTTAAGCATACATTTTATCCTTAGGTTTGACTAATTCTTTCTTTAAACATTAAGAAACAATTAGTTGTGGCCACCATTCAACTGAAATGATAAATTTCTTATCTAATGAAGAAACGGATGAGTCATATTTTGATCATCTGGAGTTGGTATTTCTGTGCATGCTCCAAGCAATTCTCTAATTTTTTGAGGAGGACTCAGCAGGGGAAAGATTCCCACAGAATGTCCCAGTCTCATTCAGTTCTTCTGCTACCGATTCCTTTGCACTGTATTTTGTTAAGGGTTTTATCTTTCTGTCCTCCCTCTAATCCTAGATTATCTTTGATTAACACTGTTCCTCAGGCTTCCTCTCTTTTGTTATATAAAAAGGACTCATCACATTCACTTGAGTTTAGCAGAGAAGGAAATTTTGTAGTGTACCTCAATAATTGCTCTGTCCTGCAGCCAACCACCAACCAGTTGAAAAGTATTGGGTATTTTTTTGGTTGTTGTTATTTATTTTCTCTGGCAAGTCCTTAATGTTTATGCTCAGTTGTCAAGTAGATTTTTTTTTAAAAAAAGACTGAGATTTCACTGAAAAAGAATAAAATCACCTCAAGACTACAACATAGAAATCCCACCGAAGTTTCCAGCCTTCTTTCTTGAGGAATTTGGCCTACAACTAAAACATCAGCTCTTCCCTGAGCCCCCAGCCTGCTGCTCTACTCTATGGACCTCACACTTGTCAGTCCCTACAATCATATGAGCAATTGAGAGCAATAAATGACATTTCTAATTTAACTGGTTTATTCCTTAATAAAATGGTAGGTTAATATACATTAATTGTTTAATATTTTGCTCAGTATCCTTAGCTTTGGTATTTTTAATTTCCTTGAAACACAGTGGATATGTCTATTGCTATATTTTTATTTGATCAGTATTTCACATACACTAAACTATATATCATATAAATCTTCAATATTAAAATGGTAAATGTATTTTTCCTTTCCTGATAGTCATTATCAGTCATTATCAGGTATGTCTTTCTGAAAAATGGTAATGTTCCATTTTTATGACTGGACAAAAGAATGTTTTGGTAATTTTAGCAAAGGATTGTGAATCTTCTTGTTCTCTTGAAGGCATCTAAAGGGTTAAAATGAAAACCCAGAATCCAGCCATCTGCAAATGTGTGTGACTGTTGTGGTTGGTTGCCTTTTCGATCACAGTCCCTCCTGACCCATCCCAAGAGGTGAGCGGTGAGGGTCTGCAGGATCTGCCTAACACTCCACTGTAGGGAAAGATATACAAAGCCCATTTCCCTGGCTACAGCGATTAGTTCAGAAATTGGCTTGAGACTAAGGCAGTATTTATTGTGGAAATAAGGACATCTTATTGTCCCTGGCCATTGTTTAAATTTCGTCTTGGCTGTCCATAGCTTTTTGGAGAGACCTTTTATAAGTAGCCTCTGGCTTATTTCTCTAGATTTATCTATTGTCTCCCCCGCCCCCCTCATACACACACTCAACATCTTTTTCAGGAGTGCTTTTTACTAAAGCTTTTCTACATGAAACTTCTTTGGGGTCTTGATGGCTTTGCCCATTGGACTTCATTACTTAGAAATTCTGTGCTCTGCTTGCCTCTCTCCCTATCTGACCTGGAGCTAAGTTTTTTGTTTTTCTAGTTTAGGTCAAGTATAATCTCTGAGAATATTTCCTGACTGATACAGTCAGGATTTGGGGTGATCATTGATGCTTCCACATTTAAGCTTCATAGGGTATCCAGCACACATCACATAATACTGCATTGTCAGTCTTATTATCTGTCCCTAGAGAACACTATAATCTTTCAGAGAACATGGACTGTGTCTGAGTCACCAGAATTGAGTCATAACAAGGATATGTACTTTGGAGTCCAGTGTGCCTTTACTGCTCAAATAGTTCCCAGATGTGCAACTATAAGCAAGTTTCTTTACTTTTCTGAACATTAGCTTATTTTAAGGAGAGCTGTTAATATCTACTTCTTGAGGAGTACACACACACACACACACACACACACACACACAAAATATTGTCCCGGTTTTGGACAATATTATAAATGACTAGATGCATCTGTCAATATGTAGTTGTTTATAACATTAATTTCTGTCTTGTTTGTTGCATAGAAATAGATCATTGAAACATGGTTTTGCACCTAGAAAACGATATTCTTAGTAGAAGAAAGAAACTAAAAAACAAAATTTTCACTTTTGAATTAGAATGTGTAGGAAATTTAAAAACTCTCAGACACTTTTTCATTTCTGCAAAACATTCTTAAATAAGTGGCTTAAAGCCTGACCAGGTGGTGGTGCAGTGTATAGAACGTTGGACTGGGATGTGGAGGACCCAGGTTCGAGACCCCAAGGTCGCCAGCTTGAGCGTGGTCTCGTCTGGTTTGAGCAAAAGCTCACCAGCTTGGACCCAATGTGTCTGGCTTGAGCAAGGGCTTACTAGGTCTGCTGTAGCCCCACGGTCAAAGCACATATGAGAAAACAACTAGGTGCCTCAACAAAAAACTAATGATTGATGCTTCTCATCTCTCTCTTCCTGTCTGTCTGTCCCTATCTATCCCTCTCTCTGACTCTCTCTCTCTGTCTCTGTAAAAAATAAAAAAATAAAAAAATAAGTGGCTTAGAGTTCTGTTTCTCAGCCTCCATATTACTGGCACTTTGGGACGGATAATTATTTATTGTTGGTGGTGGGGGGGCATCCTGTGCATTTTGGGATGTTTAGCAGAATCCTTGATTTCTTTTTACCTATTGAATATCATTAGTACCTCCCCATTTGTGAAAATCATAAATTTCTTCAGACATTGCCAACCGACTTCCTCTTTTGGCCTTAGGGAATCAGGGATATGCCTTTAATATACTTTAATAAGATCTCAGAAAGATGTAGAGCAATACCTCACATATCACCTCAGTAAAACAAAAAACAAATCTAAGAATCATAGGTATATGTCTCTTAGTTCTTCTAGAATAGACAATACTGCTTCTAAGATTCTTCAGGTATTTTCTTACGGCAGCTTCACAGAGAGCTCAAGATAGATAAAGACTTATCTTACATGCTCATGGGTATGGATTTTGTCTAATAAAGTGGGTTGTAAATAGATATATTTCAAAGTACATAGCATTTAAAGTAATTGTACCCACTTGGTTTAAATGTGATGGGAACAATAAAATGAGAGTAAAAAAAATAAAAACAAAGGCCTTTAAATCTTCAACTTTTTTCATGTAGCAAGCTGACCAAGAAAACTACTCAGTTTCAAACAAGGAAATGAAAGAAATATGTAAAGTACAGATTCAGAATTAGAGTGAAGAACCAAGACTCCAAAGGATAGAGTTAAGAACCACAGAAAATCTTTACCAGGGAGCAAATCTGAGCCCCAATGAAGTAACTACTAATCTGTGGATTTCAGAATTGTTATGGTACAGTGACTTTTGTGTGTCTAGTTTCTCTCTCTTTTACAGGAGTACTTATAGCAGTTAACTTTTATCTGTTCTGTCACTGTACATTGGGTATGCATGCATGCCCAAGGATGAGTACATTCAGATAGCTTACCTCTTTAGTTCACTGGTCTTCAAAATTATAAGGACTGAATCTGAATAATCTTATTAGCACCCGGATGTAATCTACACTGCTTACAAAAATTAGGGGATCAGGAAGCATGCAGATCCTCCAGTACTTTCAGCCTTTTGTATAGTGCACTTTCACCAATGAAATAAAAGTTGGTTTGCATCTCATTGGCATAATTGAACAACTTTCTTTGACTTGTCATTTGCTTTTAAGATGTCTTTGTTTAACAAAAAATAATCAAATGCTTCTTTTCTTTATCACTTCATATTCATTTTGAAATATCTCCTAATTTTTATGAGCAGTATATATGGTGAGACCCTTGCCCTCGAGTCTGAGCTGATGTTATAAATGGGATGAGATTAGGGGTAGAGGGCAGAAGTCTTGGAAAGGAATGAGTCGTTTATAATATTGTCCCAAATTGGTCAACACTGAGAAATATCAAACCTTCTAGATTAAAAAATATCTTTAGGTCTTTGGCAAAATGTTTAAGTAATTTATAAGATAAATAAAAAATCCAAAATGTTATGCTAGAAACTAAGAGAGCAATGTTTTTGTAAAGTATGCAAAGGAAAGATGTGTAACCCAAAGAGTTTATATCTAGTCGAAATTTAAACATTGTGTGAAAAATCACAGGAAAAGGAGCAATTAGAATTCAGAGAATTTCATGTCAGACACTTCCAAGGGTTCTACCAGGAATGAGTTTCAGTTAATCACAAAACAACTGCAGTCACGTTCGACTAGAGTCTGAAGAAAACCACTGGATGTATCTAATTGTAGAACTAAAAGATGAGATAAGGATGCCAGATTAGTATAAGAGTTATAGAAATAGGCCCTGGACGGTTGGTTCAGTGGTAGAGCGTCGGCCTGGCGTGCAGGAGTCCCGGGTTCAATTCCTGGCCATGGCACATGGGAGAAGCGCTCATCTACTTCTCCACCCCTCCCACTCTCCTTCCTCTCTGTCTCTCTCTTCCCCTCCCACAGCCGGGGCTCCATTGGAGCTAAGTTTGCCCGGGCGCTGAGGATGGCTCTGTGGCCTCTTCCACAGGCGCTGGAGTGGCTCTGGTCGCAACAGAGCGAAGCCCCAGATGGGCAGAGCATCGCCCCCTGGTGAGCGTGCCGGGTGGATCCCAGTCGGGTGCATGCGGGAGTCCGTCTGACTGCCTCCCCGTTTCTGGCTTTGGAAAGATACAAAAAAAAAAAAAAGAGTTATAGAAATAAATAAAAAATATATAAATAACACAAAATTAGGAAAGTGAGAAATAGTCAAGAAAACCAGTTTTTTTATTGACAAATTTGGCAAGTATATAGAAAGACAAGTATTTGCGCTGGCTTTTCTATAAAAATTATAGGTAAGTCTGGCTAAATAATCTGACTCGAAGTTTTTTTTGTGTGTGTTATTTTTTACAGAACAATTTCTCTAATAAATGTGAAAAGAATCTCAAATTAGATAATCACCATTTTGTTTTTAGCCTTGATCAAGAATGGATGAAGCACTTGGTAAAATGTTAACGGGAATTTTACAACGAGTGGTCAGGCTTTCTCTAGTCAAAACCACCAATTTATCTTTGTTTTAGTATGATGCAATATGAATTACATAGCAACTCTCATGCTAAAATATGTTGGTACCAGCATAAGTCAAGCTTTTACAACTCTTATTTATAGGAAATATTGGAACTGTGGGATGAGTAAAAATATACCGGAAGGAAGCACAGCAGACAAATCCACAATATAAAATATTCTAAAAAATACTGACTCAGTTCCTTTAACAAGTCCCTAATGTGCATACAAAAGGTAGGGAGAGGTTACTGCCTTATATTAATATAATGGACCCAAACAAATTATATGTATTGTACTTGACTGTTATGTTATTGTTTGCAAGTACATGTTCTTTGTTTGTTGCATAGTTATTATTGCTTGTACTTACCCTTTGCCTTGTTCATAGTTTTGTTTTACAAGTTTCTTACGGGCTTACTGGAAAATTTATGTTCTATTATATATTGGTAGTTACCTCATTTGTTAGTAATTTATTGAGAAACTGTTATGTGAGGCACTGGCTTGATGTTGGAGAAAAGTTGCTAATAGACCAGGAAGAGGTCTGGCTTTACAGAATAAACCATCCTTTTCTTTCTGTTTGTTTTACTGCTGGGCTGCATGGGCTTCCTGTGGAAATGTGCAGTTTAATGTTCAGCCACGGAGATGGTGGGATGGGGTAGCCAGGGCTCACTGTATTCTGATTTTTTTGCTTCAGGTTTTCTTGCTCCCAGGATATATTTCTGCTATAGTCTGTTCACCTGCTCTGATGGCATGAACTTTATCATCTACTACTTCAAAGTATAAGACAGTAATTTTCTGTTGTGGCAACTGAGTAAGTTGAGTTCTTCCAGGTTAAAAGCCTATTAATCTACAATTCTTACTTAATGAAATAGGTGTCTTTGAGGTATAAACTCTTTTCAAATTTCTCCTCATTATGGTCATTTTCTATTGCTTTCAAATTGCTGTTTTGAATGTTGTTTGTTTTGTAAGTATTTATCTGATAGTTAAGCTGCCAGTCCTTTTTATGGCATTATAATTACAAATCTAGACTTTTAAAAAATTTCTGAGCCACTTATTGTGTTTTTTAATTAAATTTATTGAGGTGACACTGGTTAACATAATTATACAGGTTTCAGGAGTCCAATTCTACAACACATCTCTGTACATCTCATTGTATGTTCACCTACCTAAATGAAGTCTTGGTCAATTACCATTTATCCCCTCATACCCTCCTGCACCTCCCCCCATTCAGCAATAACTACACTGTTATTTTAGAGAAATTAAAATTAAGCATAGTAAGAATCTTAGATTTTAATTTACAGAAAGACTAGGTTGATTCAAGATTTTTACAATTTATTCACTGTTCAAAATTACCCATACAGAGATTTAAAATAGTTTTCTAACAGATAAATTTGTAATTTTTGTTATTAATAAACATTAATGATAAAAAATACTTTTAATGACTGTATTTAAATATATTCTGAAGAAAGAAAAATACTTTAATAATATTAAATTTTTAAAATATTTCTGAACTAGATAATGACTTTCCACAATAACAAAGGTAAATACTCCAGGATATTAAAAATGTAACAAGAATTGGGCACAATAGTATCCCAATTAGAAAATTATATATCTGGTTATATATCTGTCTTTGATTCCTTGTCTGAAATCACTGGGACAAGATGTGTCCAAAATTCTGTAGGTTTTAGTTTTCAGAAAAGTAATAACATGTTATTTAATACTTCAAGAAATGCTTGATCTAACACACCATAATTAAACACATTAATAATCTTCTATGAAATGTATAGATATTATCTTCATGGAATGAATGAAAAACATGTACAAGTTTATGTCAGGACTTAATCAGAATTTGTCACTAAAGCCACAAGATTGTGTAGATTCAGATGAGTTTTCACCTTTCTTGTTACAGTTTTAATTATTTTTTAATGTTTTTACTATTAGATGTATTATTTAGATAATCTTAAAAATATTCTTCTGTCATTAAAATTTTTATATTGTCATTAGATCTCTATTAAAATATATTGATTTAGATTTTATCATTTTTAAATTTAGCTGCATACTATTTAGATAAGAGGTCAAGATTACATAGCAACAAATCATTGCCATACTGACGTCTGGCTTTACTGAATGAAGAATGGTAGTTAATTCATGATTTACACATCAAAGCATCAGGTGAGCAAGGGAGGTCACTGGCATGCTTCATACTGGTACAGAATGTTTGTTGTATGTTATTGATATGCCTGAAAGAAATTTGCCTTCTGAACGTCTTCTAGTCATGTTTATTTTATTCTTTTGATAGTTGCGTCCATTTTCCAATGCACAATGCAAAGGTAAACTTTCCTTTATTCTCTACTTGACTCTAAAAACCAAATTACATCTTTATAAGATTTGACAGTGCTTGCTAACACACATTTTCTCATTTTCATAAGCTTTTGCTATGAAGATGTTTTAATTTTTCCTTCCTCATTTGACTTGTTATTCCAGTGAATTTCTCAAGTGCCCTTGGACTTGATTCTCATTTATCTCTATTCCCTGACTTACTCATTTACATTATTTAAAGTGAGTAGGAGTCTTATCCATGAAAGAAATAAGCAGATCTGGGAAAGGAACAGAAGGATCAGAGCACAGACTTTTATGCCAGGAGTTTCTGGTGCAGAAGAGGAGATATGTGGATGTCTACACATGAGTTATCTCCAAATGATATTCTATTTAGACATGTAAAAAAACCCTACATGTAAACTTGGTGTTCTCTTTGTTTTTGATATATGGTTATAATTTTGGAAATGCAAAGTTTAAGAATTTATAAAAAATATATTATTTTTTGCTCTGCTTGCTAAATAACCACTTATAGGGAAATGGAAGAATATGGCTTTACTTTTGAAAACTTTGTAGCTCTGTCAGATGTTATATGTAAGATGCTTTATTTTATAAATCAATGTGGGTTTCTATGATAGTATTATGGATGGTATTATGGATGGAAACATTTTGACACATATGCACAAATGTGCTATTTTATGGAAAACAGAATTTTCAACAACAAGCTGAGAATTAGAAAATTACATGTCTACATACATTTTTATTGTTATGTCTAGGAAATTAGTGGAAGATGTCTGTTATTTCCAGCTAACCTAATATTAAGTTTGTTACTAGCTAATCTTGAAGAAATATGAGATTATTGACACAGGTACTTTGACAAGTCAAGCCTTGAGTTAGTCATTTTATTACATTAGATACCCAACATTTTTTTTTGCCATAAAATTTAAGTTAAATGGATATATCTACTTGTTGCATATCTTATCATAAAGTTGATTTTTTCCCTAAGAATGTTTATCAAGCAAGACAAGAAGTTTCTTTGTAATAAGGATAAAAGCTCTGCTTCAATGGTTATAAAGATTGTTGATTTGTAAGCTTGAGGCTAAAATACACTTGTTATTTAAAAAAATCTGTTTGAGCCTAGAATATACAATGAAGAAAGAATTGTCTTTTCACTAATGGCACTGGAAAGACTGGACAGCCGCATGCAAAAGAATTAAACTGAAATCTTATCCCAACATAAAAATCAACTCAAAATTGATTGAAGACTTGAACATAAAACCCAACACTGTAAAATTCTAGAAGAAAATGTAATGAGTAAGCTCCTTGACATCAGAACTGACAATAGTTTTTTTGGATTTGATAGCAAAAGCAAAGGCAATGCAAACAAAAATGAATAGGTGGGACTATATATAGCTAGAAAACTTCACAGTGAAGGAAACCACATACAAAATGAAAATGTAACCTAAAGAATGTGAATAAATTTTTGCAAATTATATATCTAATGAACAGTTAACATCTAGAGTATATAAAGATCTCATAGAACTCAATAGCAAAAGGCAAACAATCTGGTTTAAAAATGTGCTGAGGTTGAATAGACATATTTCTCAAGAAGATATATAAGTGGCCAACAGAAATATGGAAAGTAACTCAATATCACTAATCAGCAGGAAATCGCAAATCAAAATCACAATGAGATATCACTTCACACTTGTCAGAAGGGCTGTCACCAAGAAAACAAGAGACAATGTTGGTGAGGATGTGGAGTATAGGGAACCACTGTACTCTATTGGTGGGATGTACGTTGGTGCATCCACTATGGAAAACAGTATGGAAAGCTCCTAAAAATTAAAAATAAAACTATCATATTATTTAGCAATTCTATTTTTTAGTATATATGCAAAAGAAATGAAATGAATATTTGAAAGAAATATCTGCAGCCCCATGTTCATTGTAGCATAATTTACAATAGCCAAAATATGGAATCAACTAAGTGTCCATCAATGAATTAATGAATAAAGAAGTGAAATTATATATATTTATATATAATGGAATATAATTCAGCCATGAGAAAGAAGAGAACCCTTCCATTTGTGACACATGGATGTACTTTGAAGGCCTTATGCTAAAATGTTATAACTAGACAAAGACAAATATTTCATAGCATCACTTATATGTGGATCTAAAAAATATCAAACTCACAGAAGCAGAGATTAGAAACATGATTGCTAGGGGCTGGAGGTGGGAAAGGTTGTAAGAAAGTCCAAACTTTCAGCTATGAGATGAATGCTGTGTATGAGGATCTAATGTAAAACAGGAGAACTGTAGTTGATAACACTGTATTACATGGTAGAAATTTACTAATAGAGTAGAATGTGAATGCTCTTATCAAAAATAACAAAATATAAATAAATAAGTAAACAAATAAATTGATAGATGTTAATTAACTAGATGTTGGCAATCCTCTCTCAATGTATACATATATCAAATCACCCATGATGCACACTTTAAATAACTTGCAATTTTTTTGTTAATTGTACATCAATAAAGCTAAAAAAATAAAGTGGATGAAATAAACAAAAAAGATTTATTGTAAAAATTATGTTCACTTAAGTTTATAAAATTCTTTACTCGGTTTTCTTTCATTCACTATGGATGGGTTGTAATTAGTCACTAATGCCGTCACTAGTGCAGTTCTAATTATGTGAACTAGTTAACAAAAGCTATGCTCACCTTCATAAAATTAAGCTGTAACTTTAACAGATTGACTTTAAAACCAGTGCTGAATCTCACATCTGTCTCCTCAGAGCTTAAACACCTGTCTTAGAGGACCCAGGCACTGTCTGGCTCATCTCACTCCCTGACATTTCAGTCATGGTTCTTCTTCCTATCATCTAATAAAAGTCTGTCTTTTGGATGAAATATGCATGGTTTCTACTCATTTGATATAAAATTCATGGATTCTTATACAGCTCTAACTTAGGAGAGGGGAAACAATTTAGCTACAAAGATTATGTAATTTTTTTCCTTAAAAGCATAGATGACTGAGAGTAATCTTTTTAGAGTTCTGATAATTATTTTCCATAATAGGATAATGGGCAGGAATGTGTACAGAAAGTGGTTAGACTCAATGGTCCATTGTGACTTGTTTGCCTCATTGGAATCATCTAAATTCTTGATACTATATGGTAGCAATTATGTCAAAGTATAAATTACAAAGGCTAGCAAACTGATTTACATTAAAATATATGAAAAACATGTGTCAGATTATAATTTATTTTTTAGTGAACAGACCAGCAGGGAGAAGAAAATTTGTTGCATAAATATGTATCATTATTAGAATAAATGGTGGAATAAGATTGCTATGTAAGATACAAAACTGGTTAATGTCCTGAAAAGCAATAAAATTATAACTGCCATTGTTATTTTTCCTATCATGTTAAAATGACTTGCATTTTCATAAACAAAATTATTTATAACTTGATCTTCTACAAAGCCAATATTATGTTGTCTTGGCCTGATTAACAGTAATCAATAAACCAACCAATAGTACACTAGATAATTAGGCAACACTTGATTGGGCATGTTAGAAAATGCAGTATTATAATATTAAAAGTACATCAATTTTAGCTTTATTTTCAATTATTAGAATATATTTTATAACAATTATAGTTTCCTGTAAATGGTAAACCCCCTTTTTTCCCTTTTAAAGCAAAAACACATTCCAAAGAACCACCAAAACCCAAGTTTCTGTGGTATAGTCTTGGATTGATATATACAATTGTCTTTCAGGGTCTTGGAAATAATTTCTATAAATATTGGTACATTCCAGAATTTTGGACTTATTTATTTTACATTAGCAACAGGCAGAGTTATAGATAATTGCTTAAAATTTAGTTTAACTCTGTATTTTGCAATTTGAATAGTTTTAGGATGGTGGAATATTTTACTAGGTCCTGAAATACAATATCCCAGATAGTAACTCTCCAAAAAGGCTCTATCTATCTCAAAATGAATTATATTCTGTGTATCACACAAAAAAGATAAGATTCCTAGGTTGAAAACAACATAGGTAAAGAAAAGCTAGCATATACTTCTACCATAAGTATCTACATTGCTAGCTATTTCTTCAGCTTGAGAGAAGATAGTAAAATCTGAGTAAGTGCAGAGTGCATTCATTAGAATTATATTCAGAAACTTTCACAGTTTAAAACTTTTTTATATTTAATTATGGGTTATATATTGCTAGGTAATTTTTACAATGCTAGGTAATTTTATGATGGCTGTGGTTTGAACTTGTAAAATCATAAAGAATTGAGTTTCAGACTTACCCATACTTTGGGAGACTGGTAAATCAGAAGAAATGAGCTTCCTAATCTGTATATCAGGGCAGCTGTGTAGCTCAGATTCATCAGGGCCTATCATAAGAAACAACATGGATGGACCTGGAGACTATTATGTTAAGTGAAATAAGCCAGGCAGAGATAGAAAAATATCATATGATCTCATTCATTTGAGGAATCTAATGAACAATGAGAACTGAAGACCAGAATAGAGGCAGAGGGGGGATCAAAGGGACCAAAGGGAAAGCAGACAGAGGGAAAGAGGATGAGAGGTTGGGATCAGAGAAGGGAAAGGGATTAGTGAAATTATATATATATAACACAGCGTTATAGAGAGAGGACAGCGAATCCTGGGGGGAAGGGGGGAGGCATTGTGGGAGGGGGGCACGGGGTGTGTCGCGGGGAACACAGGGGTGGGTGGGGGAGATATATTTGGTGAGACACTTGAATCTATGTAAACACAATAAATTAAAATCAATAAAATTTAAAAACAAACAAACCAAGGTAGAACAGTTCTGGCCAATAGCTCTAAGATCATGATTTCCTATGGGATTGAGCATCTTCCTTGGGGAAGGCCAGGAAATCTCATTCAATCTTAGACAAATCATTCCTAACAGGTCTTGATACAAATTTTTAGGAGTTCAGTGTTTCCTGATGTTTGAGGTGAGTATTAACTACTCACCTAGAATGTCTCTGGGCCTGCGAGTTTATCAAGGTTTTCCAACAAGAAAGAAATAGTTTAGACTTTTTAAAAAAACTTATTTGAATTTAATAATTAAAGCCTGCCGAGGTCAGTTTCTACAGAATTTACTTTGATTACTTTGATTCTACTATATGTTATTAGTACTCATTGAATTTAGTTGATCGATGTTCAAAGATATTTCACTATGGACAGGGTTTTAAAGCTTATTTAGTTGGCTTAATTAACTTTGACTTTCCCAAGGTTACTTAGCTTATTAGGAAGAAAATCTTGGGTTGTTTAGTCCAATTTTTTTTTATTGGGATCAAAACCTCCTCTTCTTACATAATAAACTTTATTATATTACCTATTTATTTAATCAATTACTGTTAATTGAAAATATACTATATAATTGGCACTGAACTAGGGATTTCAAAATTATTTACACATACAGTTTTTTCTCATGGAAGCACAAAATATAATGTCAGATACTAGACTAGATATTCATGCTATACTTACATGAGATAGGTATATGAGAGTTAAACAAATTTTTGAGAGGAGGTACAGAGGAGAATTTTGATTGCCCAGGGAAGGTTTCAAGGTGGAAGTGGCACTAAAAACATCTTTAAACTATGGGGTGATATTAACAAGTGAAAAGATGAGAGAGAGAGAGAGAGAGAAAGAGAGAGAGAAAAAGAGAGAGGGACTTTCTAAAGGAAGAAAAATTATGACTAAACCATTATGGTGGGGAAGAAACAGTGTGTTCAAGAAATGATAATAAACATAATCTAAAATATGTGATATATACATATAGGAGATAGAAGATAAGACCAGAGAGATAGAGTGGATGATATTTTGGCTGATTTGAAATACGATGCTATGGCCTTTTTAAAGTTGGCAAGAAACTGAGAGCAGGTGAAGTGTTTTGATCAAGAAAGTAATATATTCACACTTTTTCTTCTACTTTATGAAAACAAAAATTAAACTGGCAGTCACTGGAAGTTGGCTTACAGATTGTGCAGACTGGAAGTCAGGGACAAAATTAGGAGGCTGCTGCAGTGAAATAAATAAAATCAAAGGAGTTCCTCAAACTTGATTGTGGTAGGGGACAAAGAATAGTGCTGCTCTCGAGAGCAAAGGGGAATTAGTAACGATAACTTTAGGAAGGAGTCCATGTTAGACGTGAGAAATTAGAGGTATTGTTTTAGAGTAGAAACAGATCATAGAGTCCAAATGCTTCATAGTAGAAATGAATAAACTGAAACTTGGTTTAGGTTCAGAGATCCAATTGCAGATAAATATTTATAAGACATCAGCAGGTGGAGACAGTTAAAGTTCTGGACATAAATAAAATCACAGAGAACAATTTTGTAGGTCATAAGTAAAAAAGAGAACAAAGGCAGATCTTTTTCATATGTCTATATTTTTGAGACGAAACAGTAAGAAAGCAAGGAAGAAAGAGCAAACAAAGAGTGGTCAGATGTAGGATAAGAAACAGGTTAGCATTGTGAGTTATAAATGTTTGAGAATTGGTTACAACTGAGCATCAAATATTATCATATCTCAAAGTTTGAGTAAAGGCCAATGACTTTCATTCATTAACTCCTTCAGTTTCATTCTCACTCAAAAGAATATGTATTGTGTCATTTATAATGTACCTCTGGTAGGTGTTTAAGATATGATCATAAACAAAAGGAAAGATGTGATTTATGCCTTTAAATGGCTTATTATTTTGTGAAGAAGAACCAATATTTGTCAAATAATCACACACAAAATAACTAAAACTTTAATCAGTACCAGGAATAAATGATAAGGGTTCTATGAGCAAGGAGGATCTAAGTGTATGTGTGAGGAGCTGAGTGATACAGGATGAAGATTCAAAGAAGGTCTTTTTTTAGTTATGACCTTTGAAGTGGGAGCTCAAGGATAAGTGGTTCGGAAGGAGACAGGCTGGTAGCTTTAGAGCTTATCATGAAAAAATTTTAAAGTTTATGTATGTATTTATAAAATTTAGGTAGAAGAATAAGTCATAGGGCCTTTGTCAGGGCCTTATTTCACTTGTCAGGGCCTTTGAACTATCAAATTATGCATTTTCCCAAACTGGCATATTATGACCCCTTCTTGTAGATCCTGTTAAATGTCACATATATTTACAAAATTATTATATGTGATAACAGGCCAGAGAATTCCACTTGGAATTTGATGTAAGAAAGAGAAAATTATTGCTTTAATATGCAACATGTCAAATAGCATAGAGCCAACAGCTGGTGGAGCTAAGTTTTGGGTACTGGCTTTCATGCTTCTAAATCTTCAGCTCTTTCATGAGCCTATAATAGTCATTCATTGACAGATATTGTTCATTAGCTAAAAGTCAATTTAATACTTTAGTTCCTTGTTGATCATTATTCTCTTCATTAGCCTAGTTCTCAATGCATGCTTGATTTGGAACAGTTAAGTAGAAAAATTACTATTCCTTATTGAGATAACTTGCTTTCGACTACACTTATTGTGTAAATTTCTCATGCTTACTTTTTGCGTCTACGAATTATAACTAATATGAATCTTTCAGGAAAAGTTCAACTCATTTGTAGCAACAGACGTTTAACACCTCCTACACTCAATTAAAACCATAATTGTCATATGGTAATTGCAGGGACTCTATTTATAAAAACAGTTGACAAGCAATAGGATGAATTATTCAGAAGCACCGAGATAGAGGGGTACTCTTAGGTGCCAAAGCCTTTCCTTTCTCTGAGTAACTAAAACAAAGGCTCATTTTCCAAATAGGAGAAGATTGTCTGAATAATCAGCATTTCTCTCTGGGATATTTGGGATGTCATTGTATGAGAAAAGACAATGAAAATGCTATTTTGTTGAGTTCTCTCTGCAATAATAAAAAACGCTTTCTGATTAGGTAACAGAGAAACTTGTCCCATTAGGGAAATAAAATTAGTACAATACTAGAATATTTTTAAGGCAAAAGGAGGTGCAGAGAAAAAATGTCAAAGAAATTCTTGTCAAAAGACAACCCTAAAAATGATAGGCTGACATATAAATCTCTTCTTTGAGTTAGATCACTGCAAAACCAAGAATATTTCAAATGTAACAGCTAATTAAGTTAAGCTTATATCTTTTTTAAAAAATTCAACAGTAATGCTGTCATTGCTCTGTTAATATGGATTATTGTATATTAAAGTCTTCAGAAATAAATCATACATTTACCTATAAAGTGTGGAATTTGTACAACTATTGAATAAAAAAAACTGCAGCTATTTTACATACTGTTTATTTTACTAAATTAACTGAAGAAACTATAACACATGCTTCTGTGACTGTTATGTCTTTTATTTAAAATTTTCCTGAGAATTTTTTGAGTGTTCTAAATTAACCAAAAAATCTTATACATTCTCACCTCTGGGTTCCTGATTCCTAAAATTAAAAAGAAAGAAAATATTCCCAAATTGAGCACAGCAAAAAATTATGTTTCTAGGGCAATGAGAATAATGTTTTGTCCAACCATCTTAGTCACTGCTAGGACTTTTACACAACAATTGACTCTGATTTTACATTCCAGGAAATTTTCCCTTATCTAACATTACTTTATTAGAAATTCCATGAAAAGTAGAAAATAAGAAAAAATGCCTAGTTCATGTCCATCTTTTTCTATCTAATTAATATTTCAATGAAATGATGACTATTGATTAACATGCATACAGAGCCACAAAAGGAGTTTAAAAACTGGTGCAAGGAGTTGGGGAGCAGCAAGTCATGGACAGTCTCAATTCCAAAATATACCCCATCTCATATGAACTGAGGATACTCCAACAACTAAATAATCTCACACAGGATTTACTTTAGAACAAATTTGAAATAATTATTTGGAGGCCCCAGGGAAAGGAAGCACATAAGGATATTTTTAACAGTAAAGTGTGAAGAATAATAATTAAGTTTTTATGAATATGGGATTAGGTACAGACCTCACTTTAAATCTAGAAATCTTCTTAGAGAAAAAAATCAGGTTGGAGAAGGGGTGGTCCTGTCAACTGGTCCTGTCAATGGGAAAAATAGTATATGTAGCAGAGGGGACTTAGGTGTGACACAATTTCTCCTAGCTCCATAGTATTATGTACCTCAGATTATTCTTTCTTCAGTTTATTACCTGCTGCTATGACCTATGATGTTGAGAAATAGGCCTCACAGCTGAGAATAGGTGGAGATGAAGTGGGTGACTCAGCTTTGTAATTTTTTGACCTTCCACAACTTTTACTGATGACTTATTTACTGCCAATTGAATTAAATGGGAAAATAAACATTTCATTTTAATATGTAAAATAAGGCTTAAAAGTACTCAGGAAACCAGACAAGATACTAGTCGAAATCAGTATGGAACTCAGTTGAAGTCCTATTTCTTTTTTTAAAAGTTGGTTTTGATGGAATAAGATACTGAATATTTGTGAGACTGGTCCTGTCAATGGGAAAAATAGTATATGTAGCAGAGGGGACTTAGGTGTGACACAATTTCTCCTATCTCCATAGTATTATGTACCTCAGATTATTCTTTCTTCAGTTTATTACCTACTGCTATTACCTATCTACTATGGTCTGGACTGATATATAAGATATATTTGTGAGGCTAAAATTCTTTCAGAAAATTTGCTAGAGAAAAAAGCACAAGAGGTTTCCATAGTTATTATATCCTAGCATTCTCATTTGAAAGTCAAATCTCTCTAGCACAGACAGCTAAATGATATTATTTGTCAAATATTGAGAATTCATAAAAAAATAAAATAAATTATTATGGTTATAGAAAAGATGAGCTATTCAGCCCCTTACATTAGATACCACACAGCCATGGACTATTGAATTTGAATTCTAGAATTGTGGACAGCATTCTGAGATTTTTATGACTGCCTTGTAGCTTAAACATCCTCTCCTTGAAAAAGCTACTTTCAAATTACCTATTGTAGCTGGTGGCTAAAGTACTGGTTTTATTTCCCCTCTAAAGTTTTTTTTTCCTGGTACTTTTTGGGCATTCAAATGATGAGTCAAGGTATAATTTTCAAAAGTTAAAATGTAAACATGACTGTCATAGAAGTAGAGAATCAACATGTGTCCAAAATTATTTTATTCTTAAATAAAGCTAGCAGAACTATATAGCTGGTTCAAAGAATATTTGAGAAATTTAGTATGTATAGTCATTTAAAGAGAAAAATGGGTGTTAAAGAAATATTATTCTAAGACATTCTAATTCCTATATTTTATAAGTTAATATCTAATAGAGCAATTACACCATAACCTGAGGAGTTTTCTTTTCTGTTCAGAGATAACATTTGCATCTTAGACAGAGCCTCCGTTCCACCTGGGATATAGAAGAGCTTAGCATGCTCCCAAGGTCTCACTTCTTGGAAATTCTTGAAAAATCTCTGGCTGGTCTGCCTGAATATTGCCTAGTCCATTGGGTTTTCAGACAAATAGAGCTTCTGGCCCTTCCTGTTGGCTTGTCAAGAAGTTGCCCCTTCAACTGACAATGCTGCAAATCAAGTGAACCCCTTTCTGCAGGGACAGTTAAGCTGCCTTACCCACCCTGGTTAAACTACCCCACATACAGAACTAGAGAGTTAACAACAACCCTGAAAATGAGACCACAGATTCATGCCATTCTTAACCAAGCTTCAGAAGTTTTTCATAAATAAACCCTGTTCAGTTTTATGCAAAATTTTGATCAGATTCTAGAATAATCATCAACATTTGGTCTTGACCATTTTGTCTAGCTTTATAGTTGCTTTGGAGGAAGGGATTTGCATTGCTAGAGTCAGAATGACTCCCATAGAAGATTTTAACCCCCTTAAGCTCTTCAGAACAGCTTTCTCTCTCTCCCTCTTCCCCTCTCTCTCTCCCTCTCCCTACTTCCCTCTCCCTTTCTATCTCTCTCACACACATACACACACACACACACACACACACACACACACACACACACACACTGCACTCCCTTGTCTGTGACTATATAGTACTATTGATCAACAGTGAAGCATGTGTTGGGAATTATTGCCAAAAATCTATGACTTAATAACTACTCTGATGCATCAATACTAGATTGCAAGTCACACAAAATAACATGTCTTTTATAAATTAAATTATCCTCAGGTAAATTTTAAAACACACATACCTGTGTTGCCTTTCCTTTATTTATTTAAAATTGTGATTAGTTTAAAAATATGTTTTTGTGTAAAGAAAGTGAAAATAAATTAAAAAAAAGAAATCCACCAAGATGTTATTATACATAGGTATATATTACTGCTCTGGAGTCTCTGCTGGTCAAGGACGTGTTAGGGCATGGAGTGTGAGGTCATTACTACTGGCCAAAGAATCTCAACTTTGCCGAAGGTTTCTGGGTTGGCAGTATCCAAGACACAATGAGAAATTTCAAATTGACTATGTCATTTATTTGGTGATTGTATATAGTATTACTAAGTTGAACAAATACCTATAAATCATAAAATTGTTGAAATATAATGCAAATGCAAATGTATTTTTAATGCTAATATGTAATATTTTTTCAAAGAATCTATTGTTTTTTAGCTTATATCAAAGTGGTTAGGATGAATATAACTGTCATAGCAGTGTATTAATTTAGAAGAAACATTCCAGAGTATTTTATTGTCAGAGTTTCATTGCATTTTATTCATTCAGCCAACAAATACTTAATTGCTATTAAGTGCAAATACTTGTTATACAGAAGAAACAAAAGTGGATTTATTCATACGACCAATATTGATTGAGTTCTTACTGTGTGACAAGCCTCCTTCTAGGAACCAAGTATAACACAGTTGACCAAAGAGAAAAAGATCTTTGCCTATAAAGCAAATTTATATTCCATCTAGAATGAGGAGATTAACAATAATTTAAGATAGATATGTAAAGTAAGTAGTTTGTTAGATGATGAAGGAGGAACAAAATAAAGAGGGCAAAAGTGCATAAGAATACCTCTGGCTCCACTTTTGATACTTGACTGCTGATAGCTTTCAAACCCCATCACAACCCTTTCCTCTTCTGCCTCACATCTAAGCAAGCTGATTTGAAACCTGGATGTTTCTTTTTTCGGCTCTGGCAGGAAGTTAAAACCATAAGAGCCTCTGTCCATGGCTGTATGCAAGAAGCAAGGAATACTCATTCAAGACTCACCCCCTAACCACCCTAACGAAACCCTTAGCTAGCCTCCTTTTCCTGCTCTCTCATGCCAGTTTTGACCTGCCTAGCATACTAGCTTTGCTCTCCCCAGTGAGCTTCATACAGTGTGTGGCATCATCAGTCTTAGCATCAGAACAAATTTTATATGTGTATGTGAGATCCTGACTCAATGAAGTATGACCACACAAGGGGATAGAAAATATTATTATGAGGAAAAGACCTCACTGAAAAGGAGCCATTTTAATGAAAACCCAGAAGAAGTAAGGGTGTGAGTCATGTGGGTATCTTGAAGACTACCCCAGGAAGAGAGAATAGATTGTACAAATTCCTGGAGGCAAATATATGCTGTGAATTCAAGAAACAGTAAGAAAGTCAATAAGGAAAGAGTTGAGAGACCAAAGGCGAGAGGAAGTAGGAGTAGATATGACCAGAGAAGTTGAAGGAGCAGATCAGGTAAGACCTAATGAGCCATCATTAGGATAGTTTGGTTGTTTTTTATGAGTAAGAGGCAAAGATTCTAGCACTGGTAGCAATGGAAGTGGTAAGAGGTGGTCAGATTCTCTCCTGAAGGTGAACCACCAATATACCCTCAAATTGAGTGTAGAGTGAGAACGAGACTACAAAGTCTGTGGCCTACACAAATAGA